>NC_021162.2:37508088-37517713 GCF_000331145.2 Cicer arietinum | reverse complement strand
AACGCCGCTTCCAAATTAGTTCACTAGCACCGTAGCGTGGTGGTGAGCAACTTTCCCTTCTATCTCTTCGAGAAATGAGGTTTGGATCTAGAAGAAACGGAGGGGTTTGTGTTTGGATCTCAAAAACCGTTTTTCTTCGTTTTCGAATCAAAGAGGAAAAGTGGAGTTGCGAAAACCTTGATCTAACTCCCACCCAACCTTGGGTTACTAGTTTTGAAGAAAAGAAAGCGACGAAAATGAGAATGGGAGAAAGGAGGGAATTTGGCCGCGGGAGAGGAAGAAGACGATGGAAAAATGGTTTTTCTTTCCTTTCTTTTTCTTTCCTTTCTTTTTCCTTTCTTCCTTTTTCCTTCCTTCCTTTTATACTATTTTCTTTTCCTTTTCCTTCCTTCTAGTTTTCCTTTCTTTTTCCCTTCAAACAAACATATATAAATATAATAAATATAACTTAACAAATATCTCAAAATCTAGATATTTGTTAAATTACCGTTTCACCCGAAACGCATTAAATTCTCCGTAAAGGATTCATCGCAGTTAAATTCAATTTATTTATCGACGAGAAATTTTAATTGGCATCAAAATATCTTTTTGATTATAAAACTCCAAAATATTATTAACTTTGGCTTAAAAGCCTCCGAGCCAAAATCCAAAATACACCAAAAATACATCAATGGTACTTTAAGATTATGGGTCTTACAGGGTATTAGAAGAAATGGTGAATGCCATGCTATCCTATTTTGGTTTATCTAAAGGTTATTGGGGTGAAGCCATGTTAACTGCATGTTATTTGCTAAATAGAGTTCCCAATAAAAGGAACAAGATAACTCCATATGAACTCTATAAGAAAAGAAAACCCAATCTTAACTATATAAAAGTTTGGGGCTGTAGAGAAATTGTTAATGTTCCTGAACGAAAAAGAATGAAATTAGGAGAAAGAGGAATTGAAAGTGTATTTCTGGGCCATGCTGAAAATAGCAAGGCCTATAGATTCATGGTTGTTTAATCTAATGACTCATATCCTATTAACACAATGATTGAGTCAAGAGATGCAATTTTTCAAGAAAATAGGTTTAACTCAATTCCACATCCCAAGGAAACTGTATGTTCTTGTGTACAAAGTCTAGAAAATAATAATGATACATTGACATGTTCAGAACCTAGAAGACGTAAAATAGCCAGAAAAGAGAAAAATTATGGACTAGACTTCTCTATGTTCCTTGTAGAAGGTACAAATGATTTCATTACCAGTTATGGACCAATTTGCTACAATTTAGAGAGTGCCCTAGACACATATGAAGAGGCAATAAAGTCTCAAGACTCTTCCTTTTGGAAAGAAGCCATCCAAGAGGAAATGACTCAATTATGCGGAATAAGACTTGGAAATTAGTAGACCTCCCACCTGGATCCAAACCAATAGTTTTTAAATGGATCTTTAAGAAGAAAATGAAAGTTGATGGTACCATTGATAAATTCGAAGATAGACTTGTTGCCAAAGGGTTTACACACAAAAAAAAAAAAAGGCATCAACTACTTTGATACTTATGCACCTGTTGCAAGAATTGCATCCATAAGAGTGCTTTTGACACTAGCTTCTATCTATAAGTTTGTAATCCATCAAATAGATGCTAAAACTCTTTCCTAAATGGAGAGTTAGATGAAGAGGCGTATATGAAACAACCTGAAGGATTTGTTATCTAAGGGCAAGAACATAAAGTGTGTAAATTGACTAAATCTTTATACGGGTTAAAACAAGCACCCAAACAATGGCACCAAATGTTTGATAAGGTTTTGCTTTCTAATGGATACAAAATAAATGAATCTGACAAGTGTATTTATAGTAAATTTCATAATGGAAATGGTGTTATGATTTATTTATATGTGGATGATATGTTAATCTTTGGCACCAATTTAGATGAGGTAGAAAAAACTAAATCTTATCAAAAAAAATTTGATATGAAAGATTTAGGTGAAGCAGATGTTATTTTAGGAATTAAAATCACTAGAGATGGAGTAAATATTGGTTTATTGCAATCTCACTATATTGAGAAAGTGCTAAAGATATTTGATCAATTTAATTACAAACCTGTTTCTACCCCCATTTGATCAAAAATGTTAGTTTACAACCACATATAGTATGCCATGACTTGTACCAGACCTGATATAACATATGTTGTAGGTAGATTAAGTCGGTATAGTAGCAATCCAAGTAAAGAACATTGACAGGTTGTTAATAGAGTATTAAAATATTTAAAAGGAACAATTAACTATAGTTTAATCTATAGTGGATATCCTTCAGTTTTGGAAGGATATAGAGATGCCAGTTCGGTAACTTATGTTGAGGACCATGCTTCCACATGTGGATGGATCTTAAGCCTTGGTGGAGGTGCAGTTTCTTGGGGATCAAAGAAACAAACTTGCATTGCCGACTCAACCATGCTGCAGAGTTCGTTGTCTTAGCTGCAGGTAGTAAAGAGGCAGAATGGCTAAGAAATTTGTTGTGTGAGATGCCAATTTGGTGAAAGCTAATAGCACTGATATCCATATATTGTGATAGTCAATCCACACTATCCAAAGCATATAACCAAGTGTATAATGGAAAATCTAGACATATTGGTCTAAGACATAGCTATGTAAAGGATTTAATTATAAATGGAGTAATATCCATAGTGTTTGTAAGAACTGAAAAGAATCTTGCAGATCCTTTGACGAAAGGTCTGACAAGGGACATGGTGTTGAAGACATCACTGGAGATGAGACTCAAGCCCATATCTAATTAATCATCAATGGTGGAAAATCGACTCACACTTGAGTAACATCAATTCTTGAGTTCAATGATAAAAGTACACTATTAGAGTGATTGCAAGTACTTAAATATAGATATATCCCAAAGGTTGAAAGTACTTGGACCATAAGTATAAAGTTGGAAGGTTGAGTTTTACTCTTAATAGACATATAGCATAAATTTGTTGAAATATATATTATGGGTGTATTTCTGATATAGTCTACCTATGTGAAGATGAAGTGAGACCACTTCAGAGAGTTAAAGGGCTTAATTCTTAAATTCTCATGAAAAGGGTACATGACACAAGGCCTTAACAAATGTGTTATCTTTATAATTCTTTTGATAGTACCGAGATTTCATGTGTAAGTTGTGCACACTTGTTCTAATGAATAACTGGTTCAAAGCTTGTCTGTCAATCTATTCGGGATAAGTGGAACCCATAGCTTACTAAGTAGTGATTCAAATCGTAAGATACCATTATCTGAAACCATGATATTTCCAAAATTTGGGGACTACGTATATTTTGAAAATGGTGGGGGATTGTGAGATATTTCCAAAATATTGGGTAATATATGTATGTTGGTTTAGTGGTTGTGTTCATTGTGTGTACAAGGTCCCAAGTTCAATCCGCGCATGTGCCTTCTATTTGAATAAATCCTTTTTGATAAGGCGCAACTGTTGATTATAAACGAAAGATACACTTGGTGTGATAGTGCAAATCATATCAAGGTTTTTCAAAGTACCCTGAAGGGGATTCCCTAGTTATCTCATTTGCATCCGATTGGTGGGGGAGAGTCGAACCTAAATGCTAGTGTAACAACAGGCTTTGGAATTTGTTACATATAATCTTCATCAATAACTTCACTGTTAAAGTCTTGTAGCAATTATCACCCACACAAATCCAACATTAATGTGGCTTGTTTTAAAATCAAAATTTCTTGTTACAGTCTCACCACACGAATGATCAGAATAATAAAATAAATAAATATAACACTAACACTTTATATGAATTACTAAATCACAATAAATATGTATGAAATCATTGTATCATAGAAAATATATCAAAGTAAAAGAAATTAATCGCAATATTATTGATATTTTAAGACAATTATTTATAAAAAAATATATAAATAGGAAATAGACATAAATAATTAAAACGTAACTATGCGCATATTTATCATTTAGTCGAACGCACATGAAAATATCACCACAAATATTTAATGCAAATTTACACATAACTTCACTCAAAATCGTATTTCTAAAATACTCTTGCTAAAATACTATTATAATAATATTAAATCTTCAAAAATGTATTTATAATAATGTTTTCATATATTTTTAGTTGAAATTTTCATATAAAAAAATAAAAAAATCAGCATAACATTTTTATCATGCGAAACATTTTTATATGAAATTGCATGTTGCATTACCTACATAAATACGCTTAGAATATATTCGCATAAATAGTACTGCAGATATTTCTTCATGAAAAGTCGTGATAAAATGTCTTAAGTTTACTAAGTGTTTGCTGCATAATTTGTTTACTTTTCCTATGGATTTAGAAATCCTCAGGAAAAAATTATCGACGAATGTTTTACGTGGGAAAACAGTTCCATAGGTAATGTGTTTCCTGCGGATTTTTTTGATTAAAGCCGCAGGTAAAACGCTGATTTCTAGTAGTGGTTGTAAATTGATTGCACTAGCAAATTAAAAAATTTAAATATAAGACATATAATTTAACAATCAAATTTTTTCAGTGTTTAAGTTGTAATATTTAAAATACAGAAAAACAATAAATTGACATCTAATTAAGCAATTAAAATAATTTCACAACAATTTAAATTAACATAAACAAGAATTAACAATTTCTAACACACAAATAGTCGATAAAAAATGTTGCTTCTAATTTTTAACATAAAGCAAGAAAAAAAAATTCAATTAAGAAATTAACCACAACATGATTCTTCAAGAGTAAGACAATGCAAACATCCATAATTAAATAAATTCAAAAAGTTAATAAGGCAATTTCAAGAAGTACTTGATTACTCAAATAATGACCTCAATGCACCAAATAAAATAGTTAAACAACAATGAATAAATAACAAGCAACTTCAACAATTCGGTGACAATCAATTCACAAGACATGTACATTCATGGAAAAACATATGGCACATAACCCAATAGAATTTTGTAAAAATCAAATAATGAACATAATTCACATGCGACTACAACTGACATCTTACTGCCACTAAATCAACAATTGACCCACTCGGCTTGATTGGACAAACCTTCTCTGAAACCATAATGTAATGCCCTAAATTTTTTACCTAAAGCATTACTTAAAAATACTTATTGCTTAAAAAAATTACGATAATTTTTTTAAGTAAGAATTAGGGGTGGGAATAGGCCAAGCCAGACCAAACTTTGATAGGTCTGAGCATGACCTACATTTAATTTTTTTCGGCCTAAGCCTGACCTACGGCCTATCATTGGTTTTTTTTTTTTTTCCGGCTTGGCCTGACCTTTTTAAGAGTTTGGCCTGGCCTGAAAGCTTATTTAAAAGTCGTATTAACATTAAAATATGTAAATGTTATATTTTACATATCTATATATATATTAAACAAAAATTATTTTTCTAACAAAATGATTTTTTTTTAAATCTGAAACAAACACCATTTAAATCCTAAAATATAATTTTTGGTTTCGAAGAATAAATAGTTTTTTTTCTGAAACAAATGCACCCATTATTACCTCTCAAACAAATATAGAACGACTACTGAGTGATTGCCTAATTGATAGACTTTAAAATAGGAAATACTATTATTAAGAAATAATAATAAAAAATAATATTAATAAATAATAAAATATATATAGACCGACCTGTTAGGCCTATTAGGCTTTTTTATAAGTCTCAGCCTGATTTATTTAAATAAATAGCCTTTAAAAATAGCCTAAGTCTAGCTCTTTTATTAAATAGGTTAGGCCAGGCCATAGGCCCCTGACGGATGGCCTAGCCTATTCTCATCCCAAGTAAGAATACCTAAACTACTATTCATTTAAATAATTATTAAACCCTAAACCCCCAAATAATGTACATAATAATTTATATCAATTTTTACTAAAATCCATAGTAGATAAAACTCTTTCAAAAGAAAATAAACATTTATGAGTTATTAAGATATCACATATCTCAAAATAGAAATGAAATTACTTCACACTTTTACCTCCTATAAAACAGTGGAATCTCAATAAACTTGATTTAACTATCATTTTTTAATTTAATTTCAAAAATTTAGTAGTGCTTGTATTGTTTTCATACGAAAAGTTGGTTCTAATTAAATAAGTAAAATACAACTTATAATTTCCATTCCTAATATAACCTAACAGAGCGGGACTTCTCCCAAACTTGAACTTAAAGACTTATTAACCAGTAATAACTCGATTTCGCAAACGCAAGACCAAACTAGTCAAACACAAACAACAAAGGAGGTGAGTTTTAATATCATGTTGATAGTATAATATAAGTAATAAAAACACACAATTAATCAACACAACATTGTATCAACCACATCACAATATATCAAAACATTCAAGGAAATAATCATATTATAGAGTCAAAATCACTTAAGGAAAATCAATATCTCATTATAACATCAAATCATCTAAGATAATATATTATCACATTATAGACACATTGACCACAACAAAAAATCAATAGATGGTGCAGTGCTAGACATGCTTTCAATAACAATATGATCCAGATATAATACCTGTCACTAAGATAACTTTCACACAAAAAAATCACCCATACGAATGGAAAAAATAAATAAGCCAAAAAGGTAACTTCCACGAAGATGCATTTGCCATGACATGATGGTGCATTATCAAATTAAAATGTTCCCACACAGCGGACTAAGATGCATAAGCGATGACATGATGATCTATTATCAAAATCAAACATTCTCACACAACCCACTAAGATTAGGTCAAATGATCTAAAAATAACGTATACGAAATCATCACCTTATTCAAATATCACTAAAATCATACATCAAATGTTCTTATAATGAAAACCAAATATTCATAAACAACCATCATAAAAATCAAAGTCTTCACCTTACATATCATGCAAATCATATATTCATATGCAACTATCAAAAAAGTCAAAGCTTCAACTACACATATCAAGAAACTATATATTCATAAAAGTATCATAAAAATCAAAACTTTAATATGTTACATCATAAAAATTTAGATTTTCATCACATACATATAGGAATTAAAATTTTCATCATATGCCACTCAAATTCAAATTTTATCACATATATCATAAATGAGACTTTCTAACACATTTAAAATAAAAACTTAAACTTTCTTCTCATATGCCACATTGTTGTAGAATTTAAATTAGACAACAACTTATAAAAGTTTCTTACCCATATTTTAATCCTTCAAACTCTTATAAATCATGTTAATTCAATTCTTACTAAATAGAGCTACTGCAGTGTGTAGTGAGTACATAATGAATTTTTGTGAAATACGATTTTTGTAACAACCTATCTATTTTGGTAAGTCTAGAGGTTAATTACTAAAATTGTTAATTTAAAAATAAAATAACTAGTTTATTTGTAAAAAAAAGTCATTATTGTAATATTTGGACAAATTAAGTGCAATGGTGTAATTTCCACTTTACCTCTCCAATATATCTCTAATATCTCGTATTTGTTTTTCAGAAATACATTTCTCTAATATCTCGTATGTTGTTTTTCAAAAACACATTCCATTCCTTTTTCTTCGTTACTGTAAGCCAGCTCCTCCATCCTCCCAATGTTCAACCTCTCATTTTCCTTCATTTTTTTTCAAATCAGTCAAACCAAAAGCTTGACAAAGCTCTTCAAAACCATTTTAAAACCTTGCATGTCTCAATCAATTTGTCTCTAACTAGATTCAAGGAAGCAGTAGGGGATAATAACCAAAAAATGAAGAACTCGAGTCAAAGTGGCAATTCGAGAAAAAGGGGAGCTCAACAACCAATTTAATCAGAACATCGTCTTCTCCCTTATCATAACATGTGAGTTCTTTTTATTAAAGGTTTTTTTTTTTGTTAGGATTAGGGATTTAATTTTCTGAAGTTGTTAAGAAAAAAATAGGAATGGAAGAAAACAACTCACATAGGTTTAACCCATAGGGATTTCATTGAAAATGCAAGTAAGTTAAACCGTGCATGTTGTTTATTGTTGGGATATTTGTGAATGAATTATATGTTAGGAAAAATTTACTTAGTCGTGCGTAACTATATTTAAAGTGATTATGCTTGTCGAGCACGATTTATGCTCCTTACTGTTGTTGCCTGTGATGTGTTTGTGAAATTTTGTTATGTTATATTAATTTCGTCTAATATGAGGATTTAGGGCGCTAATTTTTTTTTTGAATAAACTGTTTTTGTTATTACGGATTAGGAGAATTAGAATGCGATGAATTGAAATTTTTGCATATAGGTGTTTTTAAAACTGCATCCAAATGATTTTTCATGACTTTTATGTTGTTATTAATTTATGATTTTTATGTTGTTATTAATTTCATAACTTTTATATTTTTACTATTTTTCATGACTTTGATGTTGTTACTATTTTCATGACTTCAATATTGTTTCTTTTTTCTGACTATGAATTTACTTTTTGAATTAAGGACTTAAAATTAAATTTTTATGAGTTTAGTATATCGCCTAAGTTATTGATAATTGTTGTGGATGAATGATGCATTTTATATATGACATAATAAATGCATTTTATACAAAACATTTCAAGTTTTGTACAATATCATTAGTCAGATCATGCACGGTCTTATTCACAGTGGGACACTTAGGTTATTCCAAGCATGGAATAACAGATAAAGGAGAATGTAACACCCCGATTTTCAAAGCGAAGGTGTATTATTTTTTTTTTCCAAAAGAGATTAAAATAAAACAGAGAAAAACAAATAAGGAAATACCTTTGGATAAATAATTGAGTCATTATAATTTACAAGCAGCGGAAAAGTTTCTCAAAATACGAATCCAAAGTATTTACACTTCAAAAGGTGGTACATAGACCCCATCATAATAAAATGTCAAACTGACAATATTAGTATCAATACAGTTTTCCAAATTAAAATACTCCAACCCAAAAAGAAGGACGTCTAGTCCCTATACATCAACCTAATCTGATCATCCTACCAAAAAACTATACACCCTGAGTGATCTCCACGCGCCCCGTGAGATCCTCCTACATAGCTCCAGTCAAGCATTCCCATCCGTAGGGTATGAACCGGCAGGATTATCCTGCCTCTCATCTGAGGGCAAAGCCCAAATTTCAACAATAGTTGTAAAGGGTCACCAACCGAAATTAACAGATAACACATAACATTTAAGTTTTAAATGCACAAAATAACCTTTCAACTAAGCATGCACCTTAAAAGGATTCATATGCTAAAGTTCATATAATGCTTGCAAAATAAAAATGAAATCAAAGTAAGTCTTAAATCAATCAGGCAATAAACAACTGGCCAATCCATTGATGAACCAATTGAACAATCGATCATCTAACTCAAAATAAGAAATTCCACTATGCCAATCGATTTGGGTGAATTACTGAGCCCTTATGTTGATGCCAATCGATTTCCAAATCGATTTTGTCTGTTTTGCTGAGTTCCTGTCTTACTATCAATCGATTTCCAAATCGATTTCTTAAAAGGGTTTTGAAAAATATATTGCAAAATCGATTGGCAAATCGATTTTGTCAAAATAGTGAAGTCCCTGCAACTCATCAAATCGATTGGGAAATCGATTTCCCTCCTTATTCTTCC
>NC_021162.2:37479555-37507665 GCF_000331145.2 Cicer arietinum | reverse complement strand
AAACAAACATTATGTAAACAAGACATTAAGAGATTCCCCGTTCTTAATACTCATTTAACTTAAACGATTTTCAAAATGAACATTAAGTAAACAAGACATTAAGATATTCCCCATTCTTAATACTCATTTAACTTAAACGATTTTCAAAATGAACATTAAGTAAACAAGACATTAAGAGATTCCTCATTCTTAATACTCTTTTAACTTAAGCGATTTCCAAAACGAACATTAACAAACAGAAATATTAAGAGATTCCTCATTCTTAATACTCTTTTAACTTAAACGATTTCCAAAACAAATATTAAGTAAACAGAAATATTAAGTAAACAGAAATATTAAGAGATTCCCCATTCTTAATACTCTTTTAACTTAACGATTTCCAAAACGAACATTAAGTAAACAAGACATTAAGAGATTCCCCATTCTTAATACTCATTTAACTTAAACGATTTTTAAAACAAACATTAAGTAAACAAGACATTAAGAGATTCCCCATTCTTAATACTCATTTAACTTAAACGATTTTTAAAACAAACATTAAGTAAACAAGACATTAAGAGATTCCCCATTCTTAATACTCATTTAACTTAAACGATTTTCTCAAAACACACATTAAGTAAACCGAGATATTAAAAGATTCTCCATTTTTAATACTCGTTTGACTCTAATGGTTTTCAAATTCCACAACAAAACAAACTCAAACATATTCTCAAATTCAATCCCCAATCCACACCAAAACACATCAAATTTCATCGGCATTAACTGAGAACACGTCAAATACGACGAACACAAATCAACACAATCTACCACTCAAACACAACAAGTTACATTTACTCAAAATCATACATAAATGAGTTTAAATTCATTTTCTCACGAAACATTCATTGACGTAACCAAAACCTAAGTCTAAGCTTTTACCCATAAGCCATAGGTTCATTTTCCCCCAAATCAATACTGTAAGTATAGAAGTACGCCTAAGAGGGGGGGGGTGAATTAGGTGTTAGTAAATTTTCTTGTTTCTAGTGATATGGTAATTGGATTTTCTGAGTTTAAGAACAAGGCTTAATAAAAATTGCAGTAAGTAAATGAACACGTTAAGATTTATCCTGGTTCCCCTTATAACCAAGGGCACACCACAAGAGATTAATCCAATACTTGTCAGAAAATGTACAACTCCCACCCTGGGATTCTTGCTACAAAACTTCTAACAATACTTCTAAGATAGCACACCACTATCTTACTTGTACAAATGATACAATAAGGTTTGAATAAATCTAAGATGTGGTATATTGATAAACAACTCAATAGTAATTCAAGTACTTGAGAACTTTTAGAATGATATGAAAATCTAATGCAAGTACTTAGAAAAATCAGAATTTTGTTCAAAGTTGTTTAATGAAATAATTCAAGGATGGTTGATTTTTGATCTGAAGTTATGGGGTATTTATACTCCATAAAACATCCTTTCAGATTCGTGGCCATTGATCCAAGAGGTTTGATGAAAAATTACAATGTTCTAGAGGCATTCCAGATCTGAAAAATTGTAATGTTTCCAGGTGTATTCGAATACAGTATATGTGTATTCGAATACACATCTTTGTAACGTTTAAAAAATTCGAATTTTACACCTTGTATTCGAATACACATCAGTGTAGTCGAATACAGATCAATGTATTTTAGCCTCTGACTTAACTTGTATTCGACTACATATGAGTGTAGTCGAATACATTTGGCTACTGACTTAGCATGTAGTCGACTACAGATGGGTGTAGTCGAATACACTTGGCCACTGACTTAGCTTGTAGTCGACTACAGATGCGTGTAGTCGAATACACCTTTTAAAGTTTTGCTTCTGACTTAAGTTGTATTCGAATACAACATGGTGTATTCGAATACACTTATGCAAATTGTCAAAAATATGATTTTAAATGATTTGTTAATGTTGTTTTTGATTTTTGAAAACATGTTAAATGCATATGTAAATATGAATTGTTCTCAAGTATTTGAACTATTGATTTGTATCATATACCTTTATATTTACTCATTTATTATTTGGATTTGGAAGCTCATTCAAGATGGTTTGATCTTCTTTTTGATCTTGCTGCATTGTCCATAGTTGGTGGTCTTGTCGTCATCAAAAACATGTAGTTTACATTCTCCCCCTTTTTGATTATGACAAAACGTTGTTGTGAAGAGAGTGTGATGTTGAAATCTTTGCTCCCCCGTAATAGGTGCATACTCCCCCGTTGTATGTGATGATTTGAAAATTGTTTTTGAGTGCCTACAAGGTTTAGTGGTGAAGCGAGTGTCGATAGAGGTGGTCAACTTGTCGAATTGAGTTTGGAAGAAGGTTTGGAAAGAATCAAGGCGAGTCATGATCATTTGATTGGAGATATAATCATCATCAGATGCAGTTTCGTCGCCATCTTTATCTCCTTGAGCAGCAGTGTTGGAGGGTCCAGCATTGTCCGCCGGTGCATCTTCAGATGGTTGACCATGATCACCTTTATGCACAAATGCTTCAAGCTCTTCATTCCATATGATCCTCATGCTAGGCAAGACACCTAAATCCAGCAGATTTTCTTTGGTGGGTGTAAACATAACTTCATCAGAGAAGTCCACACCAAAGTGTTCCAAAATCCGTGAAACTTCCTTTGCATAGGGTAAGCCAATTGCTTCGCGAGATCCAAGCATGATAGATTTCACAAAAAATGCCCAATTAAGTTGACGACCTTCAAACATGAAATTCATAATTTGCAGTTCAAACTCCGAAATTTGGGAGTAATTTCCAGCCTTCGGAACCAGAATGTAGCTAAGGAAATAGTGTAGAAGCTGATAATCAACAGTAAGATTTCCCACACCATACCGTTGCTGGACATATTTGGAACCTGCCTGAGCTCTCTTTTGTTCCATGGTGGGCGATCAAACCGACAGAGGGAGACATACGCATCATACTTAGAAATATCACCCCATTCACATAAATTGTTTGGACAAAATTGTTCACCATTAAAAGGAATATTCAGAATTTCTCCAATGGTTTTGGTATTTAAACGGATAACTTTACCCTTAACGCGCGAGACTAGCAGTTTTCCCTCTTGTATGAGATTACAATAAAAAACCCTAACCAAATCTGGATAAACTGGACCTTTGTAGCCTATAAACTCTTCAACATGTTGTGCTTTAAGCAACGCAGGAAATTTAAAATCAGAAAAAGAGTGTCGCTTGTCCGAGTAGAAAGTGCGAAAACGATCAATTTCCTCCGGTGTGTGGAAGTCGGGATAGATCTGTGATGTTAGGATTCTTGGTTCGTTTTCACGAGGGACCTACTGCTGCATGTTTGGTGCGTGGTCCTCGTTTGCGGGCATCCATGGTGAGAAGGGGTATTTTTGGTGAAAGTGGGTTTTAGAGAAAATGTGAGAGTTGTGAGAGATTTGAAGAGGGATGACAAGAAGGAAGTAAAGAGTAATGGATTTTGTTAGGTTGGGTGAATGGGTAAGTAAGTGGAAGGAGGATGGATGAGTTTGGGAGAGAAGAGAGAAGAAACTGGGGCTGTATTCGAATACCAAATGAAATAACCCTAACTTATGTGTAGCAGCTTTTATATCTGGGCAAAAACGCGAAGGTGTATTCGACTACACCTTCTTGTATTCGAATACACATTTTTCTGGGAACGTGTATTCGACTACACATCCTTTGTATTCGAATACAGGAATTCTGGGAAAGTTTGTATTCGAATACAATCAGTTGTATTCGACTACGTAAGTACAGTTTTGCTTAAAAACTCAGTTTTTTTATGAAAATTGCATCATGTAATACACAAATTCATATATCAAAAGGAAATAATCAATAAGACATAAGAGATATGGCAAACTATGTATATCATGCAATGGTTAAAGATCAAATTCACTCAAAATACCAAGTTCTCTTCGGATTTTATAAAATGAGTCTTTAGGTAACGGTTTTGTAAAAATATCGGCCAATTGATTGTGTGTATCAACAAATGTTACCTCAACATTACCTTTAAGTACATGATCCCGTAGAAAATGATGTCGGATATCGATGTGTTTAGTTCTGGAGTGCATGATTGGATTCTTTGAGATGTTTATTGCGCTTGTGTTATCACATCTTAAGGGAATGCATCCGAGATCAACTCCATAGTCATGTAATTGCTGTTTGAGCCAGAGAATCTGGGCACAACAGCTTCCTGCTGCAATATATTCAGCTTCAGCAGTACTAAGTGCAACACAAGCTTGCTTTTTACAAGACCATGAAACAAGGGCATTTCCTAAGACATGACATGTGCCACTGGTGCTTTTACGGTCTGTTTTGCATCCCGCATAATCCGAATCAGAGTATCCTACTAGGCTACATATGCTACCCTTAGGATACCATAGGCCTACATTTGTTGTTCCTTTCAGATACTTCATAATTCTTTTAACAGCTACTAGATGTGATTCTTTCGGATCTGCCTGAAATCTTGCACACAAACAAACACTAAACATGATATCTGGCCGGCTGGCCGTTAGATATAATAATGATCCAATCATACCTCGATATTTGGATATGTCGATGGAAATTCCTGATGCATCTTTATCAACATATGTTCCGGAGCCCATTGGAGTTGTACTTTCTTTGCAATTCTCCATTTCAAATTTCTTTAGTAATTCTTTACAATATTTGGCTTGATTGATGAAGATGCCGTGCTCAAGTTGCTTGATATGAAGTCCAAGAAAATAGTTTAATTTTCCCATCATGGACATTTCGAATTCTCCTTGCATTATTGAAGAGAATTCTTCACATATGTCCTTGTTGGTTGATCCAAATATTATATCATCAACATAAATTTGAACCAATAATGTGTGACCATTTTCTCTTTTGACAAATAACGTTTTATCAACTTCTCCTTTGTCAAATCCTCGTTCACATAAAAAGGTGCTTAATCTGTCATACCAAGCTCTTGGAGCTTGTTTTAGACCATAAAGAGCCTTTTTCAATTTGTAAACGTGTGAGGGATTTTTGGAATCTTCAAATCCAGGGGGCTGCTTGACATAAACTTCTTCATTTATGTACCCATTGAGAAATGCACTTTTCACGTCCATTTGATATAACTCAAAATTCATGGAGCAAGCATATGCTAATAGTAGACGTATGGCTTCTAGTCTTGCTACCGGAGCAAATGTTTCGTCAAAGTCTATCCCTTCCTCTTGATTGTATCCTTGAGCAACCAATCTAGCTTTGTTGCGAACAACTATGCCATTCTCATCTAGTTTATTTTTGAACACCCATTTTGTACCAATGATGTGTTTATTTCCAGGATTAGGAACAAGTTCCCAAACTTGGCTTCTTTCGAATTGATTGAGTTCTTCTTGCATGGCAAGTATCCATTGATCATCTTTAAGTGCTTCACCAATTTTGGAGGGTTCGATTTGAGAAACAAACGCCATGTTTAAGCAAGCATCTTGCAATTTTAACCTTGTTGTGACTCCTTTATTTATATCACCTATGATGTTGTCAATAGGGTGATATCTATGGGTTCTCCATTCTTTAGGAAGATCATCACTTTGCCTTTCAATATTGACTCCACTTTCTTGTTGAAGTTCTTTGCTTGGATCATTACTTTCAAAAACATCATCATCATCACAAGAAATAATATTTTCTTCTTTTATGGGGTTAGTTTCATCAAAGGTTACATGCATTGATTCTTCAACTAATAAGGTTCTTTTATTAAAGACTCTAAATGCTTTACTAGATAAAGAGTAACCGAGAAATATACCTTCATCAGCTTTTTCATCAAATTTTCCAAGGTTGTCTTTACCATTATTTAACACAAAACATTTACATCCAAAAATGTGAAAGTGAGAGATATTGGGTTTTCTACCTTTGTAAAGTTCATATGGAGTTTTCTTAAGAATTGGCCTAATAATTACCCGGTTGGAAACATAGCATGCTGTGTTTACAGCATCTGCCCAAAAGTATTTTGGTAGATTTGAGTCGCTTAGCATAGTTCTAGCAAGCTCTATTAAGGATCTATTCTTTCTCTCAACGACCCCATTTTGTTGTGGTGTTCTTGGTGCAGAAAAATTGTGAAAAATACCATTTTCTTCACAAAATTCTTCAAATGAAGTATTTTGAAATTCCCTTCCATGATCACTTCTAATTGATACAATTTTGGCAGATTGTTCATTTTGGACTAGCTTGGCATAGTTTTTAAATGCCTTAAAAGCTTCATTTTTATTTGCCAAAAATAAGGTCCAAGTGAACCTTGAGTAATCATCAACAATAACTAGTCCATATGAGTTTCCACCAAGACTTTTGGTTCTTGATGGACCAAACAAATCCATATGTATCAATTGTAGCGGTCTAGAAGTTGAAATAACATTTTTAGGTTTGAAAGAACTTTTTGTTTGTTTGCCCTTTTGACAAGCGTCACATAATTTATCCTTTATAAATTTTATTTTTGGTAAGCCTACAACAAGATCATGCTTGACCAATTTGTTTAAATGATCCATGTGAATATGAGCAAATCTCTTATGCCATAGCCAAGCATCATTATTGTCGCTTACCAAAAGACATTTCATTTTCAAGGATAAATCTTCAAAATTAAGTATGAAAATGTTTTTGAAACGCTTACCAACAAACTGAGTTTCATTTGTAGCTTCATTTTGGATGACGCACTCATCTTTATTAAAAACTATCTTGTATCCTTTGTCACAAAGCTGGCTGATGCTTATGAGATTATGTTTTAGACCTTCAACATATAAGACATCTTCAATTGAGGGAGATGGTGCTGTACCAACTTTTCCAATGCCTAAAATTTTTCCTTTGTTGTTGTCTCCATATACTACATGTCCCTTTGACTCAAGTGTTAAAGCTGAAAATTTTGTTATATCACCCGTCATGTGTTTAGAGCAGCCACTATCCAAGTACCACATGTTTGAAGTCTTTTGTTTGCTTACCTACAAAATTGAAATCAAACTTTATTAGGTACCCAATGTGCTTTGGGTCCTTGATGGTTAGTACCTTTCTTTACCCATATGAAATGACCTTTTGGAACACTAATATTTCTAATATGACATGTATTAGGTGTATGACCATGAAGACCACAATAAGAGCAAGTAGGATTAAATCTACTGTTAGTAACATATGTATGAGATTTATTTTGAATAATTTTCTTATTATAAAGATCATCCTTTTTCATAACTATAATCTTATCTTGATTAGATTGACTACCTGCTTTAACAAAAATAGTTTTGTTCAAATTTGGTTTATCAAATTTTGAGTATCCAAGACCACTTTTATCATTTGAGTATCTTTGCATGTTTAGAACATTTTCCAATCCTAATTGTCCCTTTTCGTATCGTTCAATTACTCTATTTAATTGAACAATTTCGAAAGAGAGGGATTCACATTTATTGCATGCAGAATTCTGTTTTAGTTTTTCAGAATTTTTCTCCATAATATCAACTTTTTCTTGTAAACTTGAGATTTGTTTCTTTTGTGTTGATACTAGTTTACATAGATTTTTACATTCAATGAGTAATTCTTTTATTGCGTTTTGAGCATCATTGTATTCTATAATTAATTCAGTATTAGTCTTATTATAAAGAGGAGAGTCTATATTACTAACCTCTTCATCATCTGATTGATGCGAGGCCATTAATGCAACATTGGCGCATTCTTCACTTTCTGTTTCTGAAGATGAACTTACTTCATTGTCTTCCCAAGCTATGTATGCTTTCTTGAAGTCTTTCTTTCTGTTGAAATTCTTCTTAGCAATATTTGGGCAGTCTGCTTTAATATGTCCTTGTTTTCCACATTCGAAGCAAGTGAAATTTTGATTTGATGTAGAATTATCTTTCTTCTTGAAGCTTTTCTTTTTGAATGTTCTGTCGTTTTTAAGAAATTTACCAAATTTCTTAACAAGAAGGATAATATTTTCATCTTCATCTGAATCATTCTCTTTGCTTTGTTCTCTTGATTCAGTCTTTAACGCAATATTTTTGTTCTTCTTTTCTTGACTTTCATTTTGTTCTAGCCTTCCGAGTTCGATTTCATGCTCTTGAAGTTTTCCAAATAGTGCAGAAAGAGACATCTTGGATAGGCTTTTCTTTTCTGATATTGCTGTAACTTTTGGTTGCCATGCCCTTGTCAATGACCTTAGTACTTTTAGATTTAGTTCATCATTTGTGAAGATTTTTCCAAGTGCTGTCAAATGATTGGTTAAATGGGAGAACCTTTTCTGTAAATCTAAAATAGATTCTCCGGGCTGCATGCGAAATAACTCATATTCTTGTGATAGTGTGTTGAGTTTGGATCTTTTTACTTCAATGGTGCCTTCGTGAGTTACTTCCAACGTATCCCATATTTCTTTTGCTGTTTTACAGTGAGATATGCGGAAAAACTCATCCATTCCTAGTGCAGATTGTAATATGTTCTTAGCCTTTTTATCGAAAAGCACTTTTCTCTTATCCTCATCCGTCCAAGAATTTTTTATTTTTATTTCTTCTTTGTTATTGATGACAGTTTTTGGAATATGAGGACCATTTTCAACGGCATCCCATATGTCATCTCCTTGTGCTTCGAGATATGCTTGCATACGGATTTTCCAAAAATCGTAGTGCTCTCCAACAAAACATGGTGGCTTGGTACTGCTACCACCATCTCTAAAGACAGGTTGTGCGGAAGCCATGAGTAATTGATCGAGGAATAAGTTACCTTAACCTACTCTGATGCCAATTGTAAGTATGAAAGTACGCCTAAGAGGGGGGGTGAATTAGGTGTTAGTAAATTTTCTTGTTTTTAGTGATATGGTAATCAGATTTTCTGAGTTTAAGAACAAGGCTTAATAACAAGTGCAGTAAGTAAATGAACACGATAAGATTTATCCTGGTTCCCCTTATAACCAAGGGTACGTCCAGTCCTCTTGCACACCACAAGAGATTAATCAACTACTTGTCAGAAAATGTACAATTCCCACCCTGGGATTCTTGCTACAAAACTTCTAACAATTCTTTCTAAGATAGCACACCACTATCTTACTTGTACAAATGATACAATAAGGTTTGAATAAATCTAAGATGTGGTATATTGATAAACAACTCAATAGTAATTCAAGTACTTGAGAACTTTTTAGAATGATATGAAAATCTAATGCAAGTACTTAGAAAAATCAGAATTTTGTTCAAAGTTGTTCAAATGAATTAATTCAAGGATGGTTAATTTTTGATCTGAAGTTATGGGGTATTTATACTCCATAAAACATCCTTTCAGATTCGTGGCCATTGATCCAAGAGGTTTGATGAAAAATTACAATGTTCTAGAGGCATTCCAGATCTGAAAAATTGTAATGTTTCCAGGTGTATTCGAATACAGTATATGTGTATTCGAATACACATCTTTGTAACGTTTAAAAAATTCGAATTTTACACCTTGTATTCGAATACACATCAGTGTAGTCGAATACAGATCAATGTATTTTAGCCTCTGACTTAACTTGTATTCGACTACATATGAGTGTAGTCGAATACATTTGGCTACTGACTTAGCATGTAGTCGACTACAGATGGGTGTAGTCGAATACACTTGGCCACTGACTTAGCTTGTAGTCGACTACAGATGCGTGTAGTCGAATACACCTTTTAAAGTTTTGCTTCTGACTTAAGTTGTATTCGAATACAACATGGTGTATTCGAATACACTTATGCAAATTGTCAAAAATATGATTTTAAATGATTTGTTAATGTTGTTTTTGATTTTTGAAAACATGTTAAATGCATATGTAAATATGAATTGTTCTCAAGTATTTGAACTATTGATTTGTATCATATACCTTTATATTTACTCATTTATTATTTGGATTTGGAAGCTCATTCAAGATGGTTTGATCTTCTTTTTGATCTTGCTGCATTGTCCATAGTTGGTGGTCTTGTCGTCATCAAAAACATGTAGTTTACATTCTCCCCCTTTTTGATTATGACAAAACGTTGTTGTGAAGAGAGTGTGATGTTGAAATCTTTGCCATCAAAAACATGTAGTTTACAAATACTCAAACCCTAACAAAATTCTTTTCCACACAACCACAGATAAGTCCCTAAATGCAAACTAGAAGTTTGGAAGGAGCCCTTACCTTCACGTTAGCTTTAACGTTCGATTACGGTACCGCGAGTAAATCCGGTATAATCTCCGCTCGCAATGTCGCCTCCAAAGTTGGTTCCCTAGCACCGTAGCGTGGTAGTGAGCAACTTTCCCTTCTATCTCTTCACGAAACGAAGCTTAGATCTAGATGAAACGGGGAGGTTTGTGTTTGACGGTTTTAAAATCCCTAACACCGTTTTTCTTCGTTTTCGAGTCAACGAGGAAGAGTGAAGTTGAGAAATCCTTATCCTATCACCCACCAAGCCTTGGGTTTCTAATATTGAAGAAAAGGAACGAAAAAGAAAGTAAAACCAAGAGGAAGAAGAAATGGGTTGCGCGAGGCAGGGGAGGAAGAAGATGGAAATGCTTTTCCTTTCCTTTTCCTTCCTTCTATTTTCTTTTCTTCCTATTTCCTTTTCTCTCTTTTCTATTTCTTTTCCTTTTCTTTCCAAACAAATAGGTATATATATATATATATATTAATTACTTCTAACAAATATCTCAAAATAACAAGATATTTGTTAAATTACCATTTCACCCGTAACACATTAAATTCTTCGTAAAAGATTAACCGCAGTTAATTTAATTTATTTATCGACGAGTAATTCTAAACGGCATCAAAATATCTTTTTCATCATATAAACTCCAAGTCTCCGAGCCAAAATCCAAAATACACAAAAATACATAAAGTATACTTTAAAATTATGGGTCTTACAGAGAACAATCAGGATGCTGTTTGGGGTTTGGCCAGACCACCTTTACTAATCATGACTCAATTATCTTAGTGACCCACATTAAGATATTGGACGATTGTTCTTTATTCCAAAGGAAAAGATTTGAGGTCATGCATATGTTTTTCACAATATATATATATATAGACATGTATAATAATAAAAATAATAAAAAAATTATAATAATACTAATAATAATAATTATATTTTTTATCATGAGATGTATAATTATTTTTGACATTTTATACACTTTTATGAAGAAAAAAAAACTCTTTGAGATTGTTTTTCTCTTTTATTTTTAGAGCTCACTAAGATATTTTATCTCACCCCAATTATTATTATTTTTTTATGTAGCAATTGGAGGAACATGAGACATGAATTTAGCATC
Organism: Cicer arietinum; assembly: GCF_000331145.2. NCBI lineage: Eukaryota > Viridiplantae > Streptophyta > Magnoliopsida > Fabales > Fabaceae > Cicer > Cicer arietinum. Next base: position 37,496,412 of record NC_021162.2, on the reverse strand, counting down.
AGAAGATCAGTTCCAAATTCGTGGAATTAGGATTTGATGTTTTGTTTTATGATGTAATCGGTCAATCGTAGTTTGTTTTCAAGATGTAATATTTTATGAAATTTACTAAACAAGTTGTAAACTAAATTTATGAATGTAGTTTTCAGTTATGATGGTGATTCTAATTTATTATTGATTGTTAAGTACCTCTGTTTTATTAAGGTGTATGGTTCAAATTATCATATTCTATACAAATGATAATGGGTCTTATATTTTGGTATCAGAGCCATGTCGATTCATTTGGACTATGGATTATGTGTTAGGAATTTGAATATCTTTGTTTTACTATACATTCTAATTATCATTTCACCTAATATTAAGTCTGAATAACTTAGTATTTTGTGTGTGGTATGTAGAATTATGACTGAAGGATCTAGGAGGAATCTTGTCCAAGAAGACTACATTGCTGAACCATGGGAAAAGGTTATGGAAGCTATTCAAAAGCACGCAACGGCTACCCATAATATGGTACAACAAATGGCAATGCAAAGAGATGGCCCTCCAAATGCCAATAGGGTGTTTTATGATTTTCTTAAGTTGCAGCCTCCAACATTCCAGGGCAGCCACAATCCCTCAGAGGCCCAAGCTTGGATGGATGAGATTAAAAAGGAATTTGAAGTAGTGCCTTGTATTGAAGAACAAAAAGTGGCATTTGTTGCCCATCTACTAAAGAGTAGGGCAGAATATTGGTGGAGGAGTGCAAATACATATCTTCAAACTCAAGGAACCCATATGAATTGGGAACATTTTGAGGTGTCCTTTTTAGACAAGTATTATCCAAAAAGTGCCAAAAGACAAAATGAGTTGGAGTTTGTGCACCTGCAACAAGGAGACATGTCTGTTGTAGAGTATGTTGTTAAGTTTGAAGAATTGGCCAGATTTTCTCCACATGCCCAGTATGCACCCATAGAAGAATGGAAGATAAACCAGTTTGAATGGGGATTAAGGCCTGAAATCAGAGGGAACATAGGCCATATGGAGCTTACTAACTATTCTACTCTTGTACACAAGAGCTACATTGTTGAAGACAATTTAAAGAAGGTACAAGAGGAGAGGCATGCTAAGTGGCAACAAAAGAAAGAGTTTGGAAAATTTGGCCAACAATTGAAGGTAAAGACTCTCCAAGGGAAGGGAAAACAAGTACATACCTCCAGTTCCCCAAGAGCAAGGAAGTGTCTTAAGTGTGGCAGAGATCATGGGAGAGAGTGCTTGGTTGGAAAACAATTCTGCTACTACTGCAAACAACCTGGACATATGGCTCCCTTTTGTCCAATACGCCAAAAACAAGCAGAGTGCAACCCAAACTAGTCTAACACTGGAAGGGTCTTTGGTCTCGGTGCAAAGAAAGGTATGAATCATAATCTAATAACTGGCACTGGATTCATAAATGAAATCCCTTTAATTGTCATGTTTGACATTGGCGCATCTCATTCTTTCATCTCTTCTGATTTTGTTTTACAACATAATCTCCCTGTATTTGAAATGCCTTATCCATTAGATGTAAGCACTACATCTAAGAATTAAATAGATACCTCCTTAGTATGTCACCAGTGTCCAATCACCCTGTATGATAGAGTTTTTCTTATAAACCTAGTATGTTTGCCCCTTAAGGGCTTTGACATTATATTAGGAATGGATTGGATGTCCAACCATTCAGTAACTTTGATTTGCCTTGGTATGAAAGTCATAATTCCTCCAGGAATTCCCCAACCAGAGGAAACCAAAAACCCCTCCTTGACCAACAGTTCTCTACTCTTCCAATGTCTAACCAATGGGGTTCAAGGCGTATTATTATTAATATCCTCTAACTCATGGTCTTAAATGGACTTGTCCAATATTCCTATAGTCAGTGAGTTTAAGGATGTCTTTCCAGAAGAGGTGACATCATTGCCTCCTGAAAGAGAAATAGAGTTCTCAATGTACTTGGTCCCTAGAATAGGACCAAACTCCATTACCCCTTATAGGATGTCCCCATTAGAATTGAATGAGTTGAAAAACCAATTAGAGGACCTTATAACCAAACAGTTTATCAGACCAAGTGTGTCTCCTTGGGGAGCCCCTATGCTCTTGGTAAAGAAGAAGGATGGCAGCATGAGGTTATGCATAGATTATTGAAAATTGAATAAAATGACCATCAAGAATAAATACCCTCTGCTCAGAATTGATGACCTTTCAGACCAATTAGGGGGAGCTAGTGTGTTCTCCAAAATTGACTTGAGATCAGGGCACCACCAAATCAGAATAAAATCAAATGATGTACCAAAAACAACCTTTAGAACTAGGTATAGGCACTATGAATTTTTGGTTATGCCTTTTGGTGTAACCAATGTCCCAGCTGTGTTCATGGATTACATGAATATAATTTTTAGGCCATACTTAGATAAGTTTGTGATAGTATTTATAGATGACATACTAATATACTCTAAGATCCTAGAAGAACATGCAAGTCGTCTTCAAATAGAGTTGCAAGTACTTAGGGATAGAAAACTTTATGCCAAACCAAGCAAATGTGAGTTTTGGATGTCAGAAGTAAAATTTCTAGGCCATGTGATCAATAAGAAATGAGTGGCAGTGGATTCCTCCAAAGTAGAGGCAGTGCTGAAATGGGAACATCCTAGGAATGTGACAGAGGTTAAGAGTTTCTTAGGATTGGCGGGGTATTATAGGAGATTCATTATGAAATTCTCCCAAATTGCCATGCCTTTGAGCAGACTGACTACGAAGGACCAACCCTTTGTGTGGGATCAAAAATGCGAAAAGAGTTTTCAGACTCTTAAGACCAAGTTAACCACTGCCTCTATGATGGCCATACCAGATCCAACCTTAATATTTGAAGTGTATTGTGATGCATCCCTGAAAGGTTTAGGATGTGTGTTGATGCAAAACAACGAAGTAGTGGCTTATGCTTCAAGACAACTAAAGCCTCATGAGGAAAACTATCCCACTCATGACCTAGAATTGGCTGCCATAGTGTTTGCCCTGAAGATCTAGAGACATCATCTGTATGGAGCATAATTTGATGTTTCCAGTGATCACAAGAGCTTAAGGTATCTATTCGACCAGAGGGAACTTAACATGAGGCAAATAAGGTGGGTGGAGTTTTTGAAAGATTATGAATTTGAACTGAAATACCACCCAGGAAAAGCCAATGTAGTGGCCGATGCATTGAGCAGAAAATCCCTACATATGTCTCATCTCATGATCCAAGAACTTGCACTGCTAGAAAACCTTAGAGACTTGAACCTAAATATGACAATCCTCCAAGGGGGAATTCTTTTAAATAAACTAGAAATAACTAGTAGCCTTAGAGACCAAATTAGGCAATCTCAAGGGATGGATGAAGAGTTGCAACTTAGAAAGGACCGAGAAAGATTTACAAGGGCATAAGATGGAACAATCCTATTTCAGGGCAGAATTTGGGTACCTAAGGATTCAGAATTAAAGAGACTGATACTAGAGGAAGCTCACAAAAGTAACCTAACTATCCATCTTGGATCTACCAACATAAACCAAAACCTTAAGAAAAATTATTGGTGGCCAAGTATGAAGGTTGATGTGGCTACTTTTGTGGGTCAATGGCTGACTTGCAAAAAGGTGAAAATAGAACATCAGAGGCCAGGAGGATTGTTACAGCCTCTGGAAATACCTGAATGGAAATGGGACTCAATTTCCATGGATTTTGTTGTAGGTTTGCCACATACCCACACTAGGTATGATTGCATTTGGGTGATTGTGGACATATTAACTAAGTCAATCCATTTCTTACGAGTAAAGTCAAACTACAACACCCTCAAACAACCCAAGTTATTCATTAATGATATAGTGAGGTTGCATGGGGTTCCTCTTAGTATCTTATCAGATAGGGACCCTAAGTTTACCTCCATGTTTTGGAAGACATTTCAAAAGTCTATATGAACTAGACTACACCTTAGTACTTCCTACCATCCCCAGACTGATGGTCAAACTAAAAGAACCACTCAGACTTTGGAGGATATGTTGAGAGCTTGCATTTTAGAGGAATGAGGAAACTGGGGTACGCACTTGCCCCTGGTCGAATTTTCCTACAACAACAGTTACCATGCCAGCATTGGCATGACACCTTATGAGGCTTTGTATGGAAGAAAATATAGGACACCGTTATGTTGGTCAGAAGTAGGGGATAAAGGGATCTTAGGTCCTGAAGTTATCCAAGAGACCACTGAAAAGATTAAGGTAATTAAGGATAAATTAAAGATAGCCCAAAGCAGACAAAAGAGCTATGCTGATATCAAAAGAAGGCCTTTGGAGTTTGAGGAGGGAGATCATGTTTTTTTTAGAGTTACCCCCACCATTGGCTTTGGAAGAGTGCCAAAGGTCAAGAAGCTAAACCCTCGTTTTGTTGGACCCTTTCAAATATTGCAGAGGATTGGTCCCTCTGCATCCAGAATAGCCTTGCCACCCAATTTATCCAATCTACATAATGTTTTTCATGTCTCCCAGTTAAAGAAATACATTCCTAACCCTCATTACATTTTGAGTCAAGAGTCTGTCCAACTCAAGTCAAACCTTACTTACGACCCAATGCCAGTCCAAATTATAGATAGAAGTGTAAAAGCATTGAGAAACAAAGAAATTCCCCTAGTGAAGGTTGTTTGGGAAGGATCTTCTGTAGAAAAAGCAACATGGGAAACAGAGACAGACACACAAATGAATTATCCTTACCTTTTTCAATAAGTAATCCTCATAATTTTGAGGGCAAATTTTTTTTTTAAGTGGTGGAGGATGTAACAACCTATCTATTTTGTTAAGTCTAGAGGTTAATTATTAAAATTGTTAATTTAAAAATAAAATAACTAGTTTATTTGTTAAAAAAAAAAAGCATTATTGTAATATTTGGACAAATGAAGGGCAATGGCATAATTTCCAATTTACCTCTCCAATATCTTTCTAATATCTCATATGTTGTTTTTCATAAACACATTTCTCTAATATCTTGTATGTTGTTTTTCAGAAACACATTCCGTTCCTTTTTCTTCGTTACTGTAAGCCAACTCCTCCATCCTCCCAATGTTCAACATATCATTTTCCTTCATTTTTTCCAAATCAGTCAAACCAAAAGCTTGACAAAGCTCTTCAAAACAATTTTTAAACCTTGCATGTCACAGTCAATTTGCCTCTAAGCAGATTCAAGGAAGCAGTAGGGGATAATAACCAAAAAATAAAAAATTTGAGTCAAAGTGGCAATTCGAGAAAAAGGGGAGCTCAACAACCAATTTAATTAGAACATCGTCTTTTCCCTTATCATAAACTGTGAGTTATTTTTATTAAAAGTTTTTTTGTTATGATTAGGTATTTAATTTTCTGAAGTTGTTTAGAAGAAAATAGGAATGGAAGAAAACAACTCACATCGGTTTAACCCATAGGGATTTCATTGAAAATGTTAGTAAGTTAAAACGTGTATGTTGTTTATCGTTGGGATATTTGTGAATGAATTATATGTTAGGAAAAAATTACTTAGATATGCATAAATAGGTTTAAAGTGATTATGCTTGTCGAGCATGATTTATGCTCGTTACTACTGTTGCATGTGATGTGTTTGTGAAATTGTGTTATGTTATATTAATTTGGTCTAATATGAGGATTTTGGGCGGTGAAAGTTTTTTGAATAAACTGTTTTTGTTATTACGGATTAGGAGAATTAGAGTGCGATGAAATGAAATTTTTGGATATAGGTGTTTTTAAAACTGCATCCAAATGATTTTTCATGACTTTTTTGTTGTTATTAATTTATGATTTTTATGCTGTTATTAATTTCATGACTTTTATATTTTTACTATTTTTCATGACTTTGATGTTGTTACTATTTTCATGACTCCAATATTGTTTCTTTTTTCTGACTATGAATTTACATTTTGAATTAAGGACTTAAGATTAAATTTTTATGAGTTTAGTATATCGCCTAAGTTATTTATAATTGTTGTGGATGAATGATGCATTTTATATATGACATAATAAATGCATTTTATACAAAACATTTCAAGTTTTGTACAATATCATTAGTCAGATCATGCACGGTCTTATTCACGGTGGGACACTTAGGTTATTCCGAGCATGGAATAACAGGTAAAGGAGAACAATCAGTATGCTGATTGGGGTTTGGCCAGACCACCTTTACCAATCAGGACTCAATTATCTTAGTGACCCATATTAAGATATTGGACGACTTTTCCTTATTCTAAAGGAAAAGATTTGAGGTCCTGCATATGTTTTTCACAATATATATATATTTTTATCATGAGATGTATAATTATTTTTCACATTTTATACACTTTTATGAAAGAAACTCTTTGAGATTGTTTTTCCCTTTTATTTTTAGAGCTCACTGAGGTATTTTATCTCACCCCAATTATTATTATTTTTTTATTTAGCAGCTGGAGGAACATGAGACATGAATTTAGCATCAAAAGATTAGTTCCAAACTCTTGAAATTAGAATTTGAGTTTTTGTTTTATGATGTAATCAGTCAATCGTAGTTTGTATTCAAGATGTAATATTTTATGAATCTACTAAACAAGTAGTTGTAAACTATATTTATGAATGTAGTTTTCAGTTATGATGGTGATTCTAATTTATTATTTATTGTTAATTACCTCTGTTTTATTAAGGTGTATAGGTCAAATTATCATATTCTAGACAAATGATAATAGGTCTTACAGTTTTCCCGCTCATCTAATATTATAATGTACTCATGAAATCAAATACCCTACCACCCCTTACCTTGTTACGACGCTTTCACATGTGAATACGAGTCTACAAGAAAAGAAAAAAAAAAGCATTTTTTCTTTGACTCATTGTCCTTCAATTGATCTAGCTTGTTAGTTTATGGCTAAAATTGAAAAATACATTATGAAAATACACTCTTATAAGGTCAATTAAAAAATTAAATCAAATAAACTTACCCTAAATCTGAAAATTATCAGATGGTAATATAGTCACCGTTCACACAGTCGTTTTGGCATTGGTTTCACTTAAATCAGACTTACGGTGGAGAAGAACGATACAAAATAATAAATTCCAAAAACGGAGAAGTCGGATATTTTAGAGTGATATTGGGATGGTTAAAAATCTGATAAATTGCATTTAATTGATCAACTAAAGGAATGAAACAACATACTGAAATTTGAACAAAAAATAAAAAAGTTTTCTAGATTGTCATGGGACACTGAAATTGAGCTTCTCTCACAAGTGCACGAGTTTCTTCTTTTCCTTTGAATTCATACCACTGGAGTTGCTCTTTCTTGTTGCCCACACTTTCTCTCTCTCTTTTTTTTATATATAATTTAATTACATTTTACTCTTACATATGGGCTTAACCCATAAAACACATTTGACCTTTTTTTTTTTCAAAACAATATCAATAATTATCAAACCTAATTTTTAACACTTCTTCAGACACAAATATATTTCTAAAATATTATTAATATTTTAAAACTAATATTTTTCCAAATAAAGTCATTAAAGTAATTAATCGATCTTTTAAATATATTTAATTCTTTATTAGTAATATTTAAAACCATGATACTCATAATTATTACCACAATTATTAAAATATTATTTTATTCAAAATATATACATTAATATAGCACCATCTTTAGAGAATGGTCAAAATGATAAAATAAATAAATAAATATAATATCAACACTTTATATTAATTACTAAATCAAAATACATATGTATCTTATAATTGTATCATAGAAAATACATAAAAGTAAAAGAAATTAATTACAATATTACTAGTATTTTCAGACAATTATTTATAAAATAAATAATGAAAATAGAAAATAGACCTAAATAATTCAAATATAACTATGCACACATTTATCATTTAGTCAAACGCACACGAGAAAATCACTATAAATATATAATGTAAATTTACACGTAACTTCAATCAAAATCTTATTCTCTAACATACTCTAGCTAACTATTTTTTTTTTAATAGTAAATCAAATAAAAAATATAATATTTATAATTTATATTACTTATTAAATGAGATATGTATACGATTATCAAACCATAGGAAACTCACAGATATAAGGATAAATAATAATAAAATTAATCAACATATATTCTTAAATAATTTTAACACCAAATTAATTCTTTAAAATCCTATTTAATTAATAAAATAGTTGATTATAAAATTTGGGATGTTACAGTTTCCTCTTGTGATTTTGATGTTAACAAAGATATTTCACGAGAACAATTTGTTTGGACTAATGGCTTCATTAAGTGTGTAGTAATTAGAATAAGAAAATTAGAGACAGGTACTAGAGGAAGCGACCAAAGGATGCTACCAGAGGAAGTCATCAAAAGAAGTGAGTAGCAGATGAGATTAGAAGAACACAAAAGCATACGTGTCTGCCGCATACGTGTCTGCCTTTGAAGATATGCCTCTAAAACCAACATGCTTATGAAGGTTACGAAGACTGCCTCTAAAGACTAAATTTGCGAGCCTTTGATGTGCACAAACTAAGTGTGCCTTTGAAGAGTTTATATCAAGATATCATTAATGTAAGTATACATGACTATCCATGTTTTTGATGAAGACAGAGACCAACTAAAGTGATCAAGTTGCAAGTTCAAGGTGAAGTCAACAATCAAGTCAGCTATTATCAATATGCTAGAAGACTTATAGTTTAAGGTATATGATGCAATCTAATATTGTTATATTTCAAATGCACATGAGAACCTTCTATTTTAGCAAATGCATCAAAAGAATTTTCAAAGTATCAAACTGCATGAACAATGTTTAAAAATCAAGTTTTTGACAAAAGTCAAGGTTGTATTCGACTACATATATGTGTAGCCGAATACAAATGAAGTCAGTAGCAAAAACTTCATATATGTATTCGACTACATCATGTTGTAACCGAATACAAACCCAAGTCAGTAGCAAAAATTGCACCTCTGAATTCGACTATAGGATGTTGTAGGCGAATACAAATACCAAGTCAGTAGCTAAAACTGCACTTTTGTATTCGACTACAACATGTTGTTGCTGAATACAAAATCAAGTAAGTGGCAAAATTGAGTCATTTGTATTCGACTACAAGTATTTGTATTCGAATACAAGCTTAAAATATTGAAATAAATTTGAACGTTACAGAGGTGTATTCGACTACACTTAGGCTGTAGCCGAATACAATTGTGAAGCAATGCAATTTTTCAGTTTAGATTCAATCTGGATCATTGCATATGTTCATCAAACCTCAAAGAACGATTCCCACTGATCTCAAGTGATGTCTAAGGAGTATAAATACTTCTTAGTTTCAGATTTAACTTAAGAACCTCTACCACAATCTTAGAACAACTTTGAAGAACTTTCTGAAATATTTTGTGAATTATTCAAAGTCATATTTTCATATTTCAAGTACACGTTTTACATTGTCATATCATTGAGAAAGATTATATGTTGTACTTGAAATTATATTAGATTGTTATCATTGTACTCAATTGTTATACCTCTTGATTTCAGTCAAAATTTTTGTTGTAAAACTATTCAAGTTATTGTTTAAATTGAGGAAATTAGTGTACTTTCTTCAAGTGTTGTAACAAAAGTCTTTGAACAACAATCTTAGGCATATTGTTAGAAGTTTGTAACAAAAATCTTAAAGTTCTACAAGCTCTACTTGTACTTATTCTAACAGTAGTGGAAAATCTATTGTGGTGTGCAAGAGGACTGGATGTACCATTGGTTGTAAGGAGAACTAGGATAAATCATTGTGGTCTTTATTTTTCTGTCATTTACAAGTTTCTCTATACATTAATCCTAATCAGAAAGTCTGTAGAAAACCAGAAAATTTCTAAACACCTAATCCCCCCCCCCCCCCTCTAAGGCGCGCCACTGTTCTAACAATTAACTCTAAAGAGATTGTTCAAGCCATGCAATCAAAGGCCATATTCTGCTAATTAAAAGTTGCAACACAGTCAAAATGATGCCTCTGATATGCAGCCTCTAATGTTGCACTAACTTTGATGATTCAACAATGTGATTTGTCCAAAGCCACTAATTCTAAGTCACACAATTATGTCTCTAACTTTCATTGTCCTAAAAACACAGTGTAACACCCCGATTTTTATCACCGCGAGTGTATTTTTTTTTCAAAAACAAATAATAAAAATATCAGCGTCGTAACATAAACAACAAAAGTCTTGAATAATTACGTCATATATATCAACAAACTAAATTAGTTTTTGAGATGATAATCCAAAATATACAAATAGAAAATACGTTGGGGCTACAAGACCTATTAGACATCGCTCATAATCTTGAGGTATTCTCGGTAGACACCTGCACAAATGCACTGCTCCAAGAATGCTATCCCCCCATGATCACATCAAGAAATGGAACATGGACCCACCAAACGAAAGTCAACTGCCAATATAAGTTATAGATACAGTCATCCAAAATGAAATAAGTACGACCACCAAAAAGACAAAGTCCCTATACAACCAAACTAATCTGATCATTCACTAGTAACTACAATAACATGGGTGACCTCTACACGCTCCGCAAAAGTGCCTTCTGACGCAATATCCATCTTCGAAGTAACCTCCTCATCAACATCCATAGAAGGATCGTTCTCCTCAGAAGTCAGATCCACCCACGAGATAGGTGGCTTCGACGACATTGGGATCTCAAAACAGTCCACTACTTCAGTGACAGTCGATAATGGATCACTCACCAGAAATGGAAGCTCTGACTCGACCTGCCTAGACGATCCTGCAATATCTCTTCCTATTGGCATCATCGCCCTTGTCCTTTCCGCCGGTCCCTAGTCCAACCACTGTATCTCCAGCTCCTATAGTGGCCTCCGCCTCAACTCTAACTGAGGAATCCTTTGCATCGTCCCATGCTCCACTCATCCCAAGCACCAATCCTAAAGGTACTAGATAGTCGATCCTCTTGCGAGTGAGCTTCACGATGTGTACTGCTCCAACTTTCCTACTTGTCCTTATTACCCTTCCCATATAAGTAGCCTTGCTTGAGATGGGGTTGTATACCCAAGCAGTCGACGAGTCTGGGTTAGGGAATTCTAACGATGTTTCCGGCGTCAAGGTAATAGTCGGTGCAACGAACTCAGGTATCATCCAAGGGCAAAACCAAATTTCCACAATAATGTAAAGGGTCACCAACCGAAATTAACAAATAACATTTAACAATTACGTCATAAAAACAAGCAATAACACTTAACAATTACGACATGATAACAAACAATACCAGAGTATGTATATATAAATATCATATTATAACAAACATGACTCATGTGCTAAGCACCCTAATGAAATGTTTAAATGCCAATGCATATGATTCTGAAATTTCCAAAAAAAAAATCCTCTTTGAGGGGCGTAAATCATAAATGTACCGCCTATCACAAGCCAATACTAATTACCGAGGTGCAATCTCTCACAAACTAGCACGATTTACTAGTGCGTAGCCTATCACAGGCCTTACACATCAGTTAAATCCTCGTAAGGATAGATGGACCAATTATCACATGTAACCATCCTGTGGCCCATCACGGACACCACAAGCTATGGAATGCATGAGCACACTCTAACTCTTCCACATCAATCATTATGTAAATGTAGCTATTAAAAGATTCCATTTTTTTAATACTTATTTAACACTAATAATTTTTCAAACTTATCACAAATTATACTCAACACAAATTTTCCTCAATAAAATTCATAACGCACATATTATCAGTTATGAATACATAATCACCTCAAAACTTAATCACCACAAATTCACACCCTAACACACATAAAACACACATATTTCAGTTTTGAACACATAATCACCTCAAACTTAATCTCCAATATTTAACACATTGAACACACATTAATCACATCAATCACACATATAGAGTCCTTATATTCAAACATAAAATTTGGAAGGAGCCCTTACCTTAGTTATAGCTTTTCCAACGATTATCACTACCACAATCAAACACACCGGAAAATCTCGTTCATGCCGACAACTTTAATCAAATAGTGTTTGGCTTAGTCAAATTAATCCCTTAAACTTTAACTACCTTACAATTCCTTTGTTACTCCTAACCCCCTTAGAGTATATTTTACTAAAAGAGTTTACAATGAGTAAGAACTAATAGTACTATTAACCACAACATATAAAACATATTTTTAGAAATTAACCTCCTTTAATTTCTCAGTGAATTCACTAACAATTTTTTTTTAAACGTTTTAAATTATTTTTCTCAAATTTTTTCACACAACCACAAATTTTTCTAAAATTTCCCATAACTCATTTTTTGTTCCAAAATACTACATAACTACATAACAAACATCAATAAATTTTTTTTCTTCTAGTTTCAAGGTTATAACTCTTTGAAAAAATTTCATTCCTTTCAAAATATATTAAATATTTTATTTTTCTTTAATCACCACAACAACATTAATATATCAGAGTTCTCTCCACCACTAACTCGGTGCCAGCATTAATATACCCTAAAAGTGCATAAATTAGAATTTAAAATTAAAGTTCTTACGTTACTACCCCCTAAAATTAGTTTTGTCCTCAAAACTACGCGTCAATAAACAAATCAGGGTGTTGTTCCCTCATCTTGTTTTCCAATTCCCAAGTCGCATCTCCAGAAGTTGGGTTCCAAATCACTTTAACCAATGAAACTTCCTTATTCCTTAATCGCTTAATCTTCTTGTCATCAATTCTTACAAGTAGTACTTCAAATGACAAATTTTTCTTTAGTTGAATTGTGTCTGGTTCTATCACATGTGACGAATCTGAAATGTACTTCCATAACTATGACACATGAAATACATCGTGAATATTGGACAGTATCGGAGGCAATGCAATCTGATAAGCTACAAATCCAATTAGTGCAGAAATTTGGTATGGTCCAATAAATTTTGGAGTTAATTTCTTTGATTTTATGGCTCTACCAACTCCAGTCGTAGGTGTGACTCTAAGAAACACATGGTCACCTAATTTGAATTCTAAAGATCTGCAACACTTGTCCGCATAGCTCCTATGACAATCTTGGGAGACCTTCATATTTTCTTTTATCTTCTTGACATTATCTGTAGTCTGTTGCACCATCTCAGGTCCTACAATCATACTTTCACCGTCCTTATATTAGCACAAAGGTATCTGACATTTGCGTCCATACAAAGCCTCATATGGTGCCAATACACATTTGCGTCCCAGCTTCCTTTATCATCCAATACACATGCTCTCAATAAATTTTCCAAGGATTGATTCATCCTCTCAGTTTTCCCGTCTGTTTGTAGATGGTATGCTGAACTCAATCTCAGTTTTGTTCCCAAAGCATCATGCAACGCTCCCCAAAAGTGCGACGTGAATTTTGGGGCATGTTCTGATAGAATAGTCGACGGTACTCCGTGTAATCTCACAATCTCAATAATGTAGATCTATGTTAGCTTATCTACTTGATATATGGTCTTTATTGGTAAAAAGTGTGAGGATTTAGTTAATTGATCCACTATCACCCATATAGAATCATTATTTTTCCTTGTTTTTGGCAACCCAATTATAAAGTCCATGGAAATGTTGTCCCACTTCTATTCAGGTACATCTAAAGGTTGTAACATTCCAGCAGGCCGCTGATGTTCCACTTTCGCTTTCTGACAAGTTAAACAAGTTGATACATACTCCGCTACTTGCCTCTTCATTCCTGGCCACCAATAATTCTGCCTCAAGTCCTGATACATTTTTGTTGCTCCGGGATGGATACCCAATTTACTCTTATGCGCCTCTTCTAAAATAGTTTTCCTTAGATCTATAACTGCTGGTACACAAATCCTCCCATTACATCTCAATATATTAGCTGGTCCAATCTTAAACTCAGTTGTTTTCCCTTGTACTATTAGATTCCTCTTCTTTTTGATTAATACATCATCTTGAAAATTCGCAATGTCTTCAAGTAAACCACACAAAATCTTAATCATTCCAAATTTTAAAATCCCTGGTGCAAACTCTACGTCCAAGTGTAGGTCACCAAATGCTTCCCACAACTCTTGTTGTCTAGCCATCGTTGTTGAAGACACTAACACACTTCTTCTATTCAACGCATCAACCACCAAATTTTCCTTCCCAGGGGTGTACTGCAATGTGAAATCAAAATCCTTGAGAGTCTCTATCCATTTTCTCTAACATATGTTCAATTCCTTTTGATCAAACAAATATTTCAAACTCTTATGGTCAGTGAACATTGTGAACATGCATCCATATAAGTAGTGCCTCCAGATCATTAATGCAAAAACTACGGCAACAAGCTCTAAATCATTAGTAGGATAGTTTCTTTCATGAGTCTTCAATTGTCTTGAGGCATAAGCTACAACATTCTTGTGTTGCATCAAAACACATCCTAAACCTTGGTGAGATGCATTATAGTAAACTTCATATGGTTCTTATGGTTGTGGTAAGACCAATACTGGTGAGGTTGCAACTTTTTCTTTAGTAACTGGAAATTTTCCTCACACTTCTCTGTCCACATGAATGGTTGATCCTTTCTAGTGAGTTGTGTCAATGGAGCTACAATCTTAGCAAATCCTTCAATAAACCTCTTGTAGTATCCTATCAGTCCGACTAAACTTCGTATGTTAGTCATAGTCTGAGGCTGTTTCCAAGCGAGGAATGTCTCAATTTTCGTTGGATCCACATCGATTCCTTCCTTGGTTATCACATGTCTTAAGAAGTTCACTTTTTCTAGCCAAAACTCGCACTTCGACAGATTGGCATACCATTGTTTCTCGCGTAAAACTTTAAGAACTTGACGCAAATGCTCTCCATGTTCTTCCTCAGTCCTTGAATAAATTAATATATCATTGATGAACACCAGGACAAAATTATCTATAAATGGGATGAAGATTCTATTCATCTAATCCATAAAAAATGCTGGTGCATTGGTAACTCCAAATGGCATAACAAGATATTCATAATGTCCGTAACACGTTCTGAAAGCCGTTTTCTGAATATCTCCTTCTCTTACTCGAATGTGATGGCAACCTAACTTCAAGACAATCTTCGAAAACACCGCGACTCCTCTCAATTGATCCATCAAATCATCAATACGCGGTAAAGGATAACGATTCTTAATAGTTGCCTTATTAAGTTGCCTATAATCCACACATAATTGCGAGCTTTCGTCCTTTTTCTTAATTAACAATACCAGAGCTCCCCATGGTGACACACTTGGTCTGATAAATCCTTTCTCCAACAATTCTTCAACTTGGCCCTTGAGCTCATTTAATTCCAATGGCGACATTCGATACGACACAATTGAAATGGGTTCAGTTCTTGGGAGTAGATCAATGAAGAACTTCACCTCTCTTATTGGTGGTAATCCTAAAATTTCTATTGGAAATACGTCTGGGTACTCCTTGACAAGCACCACGTCCTCTATGTTCGCATTTATCTTTGCCTCCACGTTAGCTAATGAAAGAAACTCTTGAGTTCCTTCTCTTAACAACACACCGAGTTTGTTAGCAGTCAGATACTTAACGACTCCTGGCTCGGGGAAAATAACCAATTTGCGAGCACAATCCAATATTACATAATGATACGACATCCAATCCATATCGAGAATGACCTCGAGTGATTGTAGGGGTAAACATGTCAAATTAATCAAGAAATCCCTATTATGGATAGTTACTTGACAACGTAAACATGTAGTATTTGCAGTCAAAGTTTTAGCAGGTGTGGAAACAACCAAAACAAAAGGCAGAGAAGACACAATTAACTTCAAATGATTCACACAGTCCATAGTAATGAAGTAATGGGTCGCCCCTGAATCAAAAAGTGCAATTAAAGTGTTACCTGCAATCTCACAGTCTTGTTGGATCAAATTGCTAGATGGATTCACAACTTCAACACCCATGCAATAAATGCATCCTCTAGCAATAAGACGAGTAGCCCTAGTTGCATTCACTACTGGTTCCACCTTCGAAGCCTTACAATCCCTTGCAAAGTGCCCTTGCTTTTGGAAATTGTAGCAAGTGAGACCCTTAGTGGTACAAGCATTAGCATAATGTCCCTCTTCCCCACATTGGAAACATCGAATCCCTTGTCCCAATTGTCTTCCAAAACTCTGGTTTCTCGGGTGGTTCTGATCTCTATTGTTGTTATGTGGTCGGTTATAGGGCTTAACAACTTGTTTTCCTTTGTTGTTATGATGGTTCACCCGACTAGGCCCCCTGAACTAAAGTTCCCTCCTCGATTGGCCCACTTATTCTTCATGTCCTCAATTTCTCTACATTTTTCCACTAAACCTTGGAAATGTTGAATTCCCAATAGCAAGACAAAGTCTTGAATATCATTCTTCAGCCCATTTTGGAAACGATGACACATAAATTGTTCATCAACCTCTTCACGAAAGAACCTAAAATTTCTTGACAATGACTCAAACTTAGCAGCACACTCACCCACTGTCATATTCCCCTAGTTCAATTTAAGAAAATCATCGCCCATCTTAGTCCTGGTACTCATCGGAAAGTATTTGTCTAAAAACTTCCGTTTGAATGACTCCCAGTTCACCTCCTCGTGAGTTGATCCTATCAAAATCCTTGTACTTCTCCACCAGTATTCAGCGTCCCCTAGTAACAAATATGTAGCATAGTTGACCTTCACCTCTGGTTGGCAATTAATCATTTCAAAGATCTTTTCCACTTCCTGAGTCCAATGGTTGGCTTTTTCTAGACTCTCATCACCCCTGAACTTTGGAGAATTGTGACAACGTAAATCTTCCAATCCCCTTGACTCAGTAGCACGAATCTCTCTTT
>NC_021162.2:37470129-37479484 GCF_000331145.2 Cicer arietinum | reverse complement strand
CCCTCTTCTCCATATCTCGTAGATTCATTGTAGGTGTTAGTGCAACAATAGAAGCTGCCATGTTATTCATTACTTCAGCCATTCGATCATCCCTATTGATGTTGACTTTTGCAACGTTGTCCCTTCTTGGAGGCATTGTTTCCTACAAAACGAACATCAAGAAGAAGTATTAAACCCACTCATAATAATTCCAAAAGATAACTTTCAACTACATCATCACATCACAACTACACAAGACCTGACAACTCAAACAACTTACCCCGACCCAATGAATCAGATAACGACTCCTAACCTACAGGTTGACCTACCTTTCTAACCAAACTCTGATACCACAATGTAACACCTCGATTTTTAACAGCGAGTGTGTATTTTTTTTCAAAAACAAATAATAAAAATACCAGCATCATAACACAAACGACAAAGATAATAACCTAACGACTTGAAATGCAATCCTTAACTATACACTGACTCATACCATTAATTGTTGGCCAAGATACCCCATAAATAATGGTCAGGTATCACATGACCTCATTCCAACAAGGACCTCTAATAAACGATTAGACATCACCTGGCTTCTAGTGGAGTTGAAGTTTTATAAGTCAGTTGTCTCCAAAGATCAGTTGAGACACTAATCTCCCCATGCTAGCAATAATAATAATCCCCTTCGAGATTCTACAACTAAATCGACCTCGTGAACCGATTATCATGACAATAGAGTAACAATGCAATCGAACGAAAAGGAATAGATTAACATGAAATTCACATTATAAAATAAACCTCCAGGTCTTGATGAAATCTTGAAATACTATATTAATACTAGAAAATTATACTTCCATCCAAGAATCCGAGAATCCAAAAATAGAGATTATTTTTCAAAACAAAAGACTCTTTGAGTAACTGAGTATTTTCTCGAATAAAAAATAGCCTTACTCTTTTTGGCCTCTAAAAGCTTTACGGAAAAAAAAGAAGAAAAAAAAAACAAGTGACCCAATACTAATATTATTACAAAAGCTCAAGTCACGTAATCAACAGTTTTTATCAATAAAGTTCTGAGTTGGATTTTTGTGCCAACATAAAAGTTGTAACTCTAGCTCCTAGCTTTCCAATGCCTGCTCACACACACCAATCTGATATCCAGACTTCAAGTTACGGCCTACAGACCGAGCAAAGATTAATATGCAAATTATTACGTTAAAACTCAATTATGACCCAAAGTTTAGAAACACGCTAAAAAACTAATCTTCGATTGAAAAGAGCATTCAAAGTGGTACAATACAAAGCAAGAAACATGTATCCCCACGCATTAATCAACTACACAAGGCCGACGTAACCCCAATAATAACCTCGTGAGTTACTAATGATAATTAGATCTCCTTATGTGTTTATCTATAGTAGGACTTGACTCACCCTACACATATATTATATTCAGCTATTTTACACTAATTGTCCGAGTCTGTACGTAATATTTCCCAACCTTTGATGATGATTAGAAAGTGTTGAAAATAGTTAATATTAAGGTCCTTAGAAATTTCCCTGACCAAAGTTCCAAATTGAACGGTGTAAGACCCATAATTTTAAAGTATATTTTATGTATTTTAGTGTATTTTGGTATTGAACTCGGAGGCTTTTTAGCCAAAGTTATTAATATTTTGGAGTTTAATGACCAAAAAGATATTTGATGCCCGATTAAAATTACTCGTCGATAAATAAATTAAATTAAGTACGGTGAATCCTTTACGAAGAATTTAATGCCTTTTGGGTGAAATGGTAATTTTAATAAATATCTAGATATTTGGAGATATTTGTTAAAAGTAATTAATATATATAAATACATATATATATATATATATATATATATATATATGTTTGTGTGGAGGGAAAAGAGAAGGAAATAGAAAGAAAAGGAAAAAGAAAGGAAAAGGAAAAAGAAAGGAAAAGGAAAGAAAAGGAAAAGAAAACAAACAGAGGAAAGGAAAGAAAACATAATCCTTTCTTCCTCTCCCTGCCTCGCGACACTACATCTCTTCTTCCTTATCCCTTCATCATTTTTGTTGCTTCCTTTTGCTTCAAGAAAGCTTAGCGGGTGAGAAAGAAAAGAATTTATCAGCTTCATTCTTCCTCTTTGATTCGAGAACGAAGAAAAACGGTGTTAAGGGTTTTCAAAACCGTTAAACACAAACCTCCCCGTTTCATCTAGATCTAAGCTTCGTTTCACAAAGAGATAGAAGGGAAAGTTGTTCACTACCACGCTACGGTGCTAGGGAACCAACTTTGGAAGCGACGTTGGGAGCGGAGATTTTATCAGATTTACTCGGGGTACCGTAATCACAAGTTAAATCTAATGTGAAGGTAAGGGCTCCTTCCAAACTTCTAGTTTGTATTTAGGGACTTATCTGTGGTTGTGTGGAAAAGAATTTTGTTAGGGTTAAAGTGTTTATTTGGGGAAAATGAATTTAACCCATTGGTGTATGAATTTGAGTAAATGAAGTTTGACGTGTTCATAATTCATGCTTATGAAATTTGATATGTGTATGGTTGGATTTTGTGGAGAAATGAATTGATGTGTTTTGGTGTGAATCTTGGATTGATTTTGATAATATGTTTGAGTTGTTTTGTGTGGAATTTGAAAACCATTAGAGTTAAATGAGTATTAAGAATGGGGAATCTCTTAATGTCTTGTTTACTTAATGTTTGTTTTGAAAATCGTTTAAGTTAAATGAGTATTAAGAATGGGGAATCTCTTAATGTCTTGTTTACTTAATGTTTGTTTTGAAAATCGTTTAAGTTAAATGAGTATTAAGAATGGGGAATCTCTTAATGTCTTGTTTACTTAATATTTGTTTTGAAAATCGTTTAATTTAAATGAGTATTAAGAATGGGGAATCTCTTAATGTCTTGTTTACTTAATATTTGTTTTATGGGGAATCTTTTAATATCTGCATTTGCTTAACGATTGTCATGTATGGAGTCAGTATATGCTCATGCATTTTCATTCTTTTTGTAAATCGTGCAGACCCGTGATAGGTGGCACCTTGATAAATAGTACTTTGGTCTGTGATAGACGGTACATTTATGATTTACGTTTTTGTAAGCCGTGCAGACCCGTGATAGGCAGTACGTTTATGGTTTACGCTTTTTTGTAAATTGTGCAGACCCGTGATAGGTGGCACCTTGGTAAATAGTACTTTGGCCTGTGATAGGCGGTACATTTACAATTTATGTTCTTTTTAGTAAACCGTGCACACCCGTGATAGGTGGCACCTCGGTAATTGGTACTTTGGCCTGTGATAGGCGGTACATTTACAATTTATGTTCTTTTTAGTAAACCGTGCACACCCGTGATAGGTGGCACCTTGGTAAATAGTACTTTGGCCTGTGATAGGCGGTACATTTACAATTTATGTTCTTTTTAGTAAACCGTGCACACCCGTGATAGGTGGCACCTCGGTAAACGGCACGGGCCCGTGATAGGCAGTACGTTTATGGTTTACGCTTTTTAGTAAATCGTGCAGACCCGTGATAGGTGGCACCTTGGTAAATAGTACTTTGGCCTGTGATAGGCGGTACAATTATGATTTACGGTCCTTCGAGGAGGGTTTTGGTTTGGAATTCTGAGTCCATGCATTTTGGCATATACGCATTGCATTAGGATGCTTGACACACGAGTCGTGTTTGATTCAAGTGTATGATTGAGTGTTTGAACTTGAGATGTCAATGTGATTGTGATGATTGTACTAAGTGTCGATGTTTTGGAACATCCTTTTAAGGTGCATGCTTAGTGGAAAAGTTATTTTGTGCATTCAAAAACTTTAATGTTATGTGTTAACTGTTAATTTCGGTTGGTGACCATTTACAACTATTGTGGAAATCTGGGCTTTGCCCTCAGATGAGAGTCAGGACAATCCTACCGGTTCGTACCCTGTGGATGGGGATGTAGACGGGAACGCCTGACTGGAGCTATGTTAGGAGGATCTTACGGAGCGCGTGGAGATCACTCAGGGTGTATAATTTTTTTGGTAGAATGGTCAGATTAGGTTGACATAGAGGGAACATATGTCTTTATTTTGGATTGCGTTTGTTTTAAATTGGAAGATGGTACCTATACTAATATTGTCTGTTTGACATTTTATTATGATGGGGTCCATGTACCACTTTTTGAAGTGTAAATACTTTGGATTCGTATTTCAAAAAAAACTATTCCGCTGCTTGTAAAATATGTTGACTTATTTGTCGTTGTGTTACGACTTCAATATTTATTCAAAAGTATTTTCTTCTTTATTTCTTTGTTTTTATGAATTTGTTTTGAAAAAAAAATACACTCGCGCTGTTAAAAATCGGGATGTTACAAACGGTACCTTCCACGATAATTCTATTTATATTGTAATTATCGATAACACACCATAAGTTCAAATATATTTTTTAATAAATTTTAGGATAAATCTACTGAATTATAACCACTAAGGCAATGCCTTATTAAGGTAATTATTAGGGTATAATAATTCCTTCCAAACTAATCCCTAGCAAGTCCAAGTAAAGGCATAAAATCTTATTTTTAAATTAAAACCCTAATTTGATATTTTAAATTTAAATAAAAAAATTTAAAGTATAGTAAATTAATTAGGGCATACCCATGACATTAGGGGTGAGAATAGGTCAGGCCATACCAGACTTTGAAAGGTCTGAGCCTGACCTACGATTAATTTTTTCGACCTACGGCCTATGATAGGATTTTTTTTCCGACTTGACCTAGCCTTTTTAAATGTTTGGTCTTCCCTGAAAGCCTAGTTAAAAACCTTATTAACATTAAAACATTTAAATGTTATATTTTACATATCTATATATCTTAAACAAAAAGAATATTTTTCTAACAAAATATTTTTAAAAAAATATGAAACAAACACCATTTAAATCCTAAAAAATGATTTTTGATTTCAAAGAATAGATTTTTTTTGGAAACAAATGCACCCATTATTACTTCTCAAACAAATATGGAACGACTATGATTGCTTAATTGAACGATTATCGAATATGGAACAATTACCGAATATGAAATCGCTATCAAACATGGAATGACTACCGAATATGGAACGACTACTGAGTAATTGCCTAATTGATAGATATTGAAATAGGAAATAATATTATTAATAAATAATAATTAAAAATAACATTAATAAATAATAAAATATATATAACTCGACATGTCAGGTCTAATAGACTTTTTTATAAGCTTGAGTCGGGTATATTTAAATAAATAGACTTTAAAATAGTCTGAGCCTAGCCTTTCTATTAAATAGGTCAAGCCCCTGACGGATGACCTAGCTTATTCTCATCCCTACCTGACGCCCTAATCAATTTAAAAAGAAAATAAAAAGAATTGAACATTACGTCGACATGTTTTTGAAAATAAAACCTAAATGCCTTAAAAAAAGAACCTCGAAAATTCGTTGGAACCAGAATCGAAGCTAAAAAAAACAACACAAAACTCTATGAAAGTAGAGTGAGGAGCTCTGGAAATAGTTTTAGAGAGAGAAAATGATATGGAAATGAATTGAGATAAAGATGGTCTGATGTTTTTATTTATAGGCAAAATTTTCCAGATTCGCCTGGCCACTTCAGATTTGTCCAGCAAATCTGGCTTTTTCACAATTTTCGGCCTTCTTTTTTTAATATAATTTCAACCATTTTAACCAAGTTGTTTGTTATCTTTAAATAATTAACAAGAGATTTCGATTCGATTAAATTGTCCGTGATACATGGCATTGATGTGACATTTGCATGGTGAGTAATGAATGCAGTTGACATGTTATCTACAAATAAAAAATAAATAAACAAATGGATTATTTTCTTGAGAATTATTCAATTTCATGAATGTTTTTGCTATTTTGAAAAATTTAAATAAACAAATGGATTATTTTCTTGAGAATTATTCAATTTCATGAATGTTTTTGCTATTTTGAAAAATTTAAATAAACAAATGGATTATTTTCTTGAGAATTATTCAATTTCATGAATGTTTTTGCTATTTTGAAAATTTTGAAGGTACAAAATTATCATTACAATTTCGATAAAGATATTACTTATCCAAACTGGAAAATGGTTGTCGATGAAATATAAGAAACCCAGTGTTGTGGACGGAATTGGCAAATTCATTCAAACTAAAATAGCAGAGGTAAGTGTATTACAATAACACTTTAATACAAATATCATATTTTTCACATTAAACTTGTATCTAATTTTATTTTTTCACTTATACTCTTATGTTAGATTGTTTTGAGAAGTACATATATTTGTTTTGGAGAGTTTAGTTGTATTGGGGGTCGTGGGGTGTTTGGCTTGCGTATGCTCAAGTCGACTATATATGTGTTAAAGAAAAGAAGGTATTTCTAATAGAAAACTCTCAATTTGTTTGACGCTTAATGTCAAGTACAATGAGATATTTATAGATATAAATAGAAAACTCTAAACACATTTCTAGGAGCTTCCTAATTAATACACACTTCTAGATACTTCCCATAATTTTCTATAATTAAAGCACTTCTAGATTCTTACATGAAAATTCTACATGGTTCTAGAGTTATCTAATTTCAAATTAGTAATAACATTGCTCCCCCTTAAATTTGAAATTTTCTTCTTCATTCCAAGTCTTGATCTTAGCCTTTGAAAGTCTTCAAATTTTAACGGCTTTGTAAAAATATATGCAACTTGATCTTGAGTTCTTTACAAGTGCTTGTACAAACTTGTTTTCTATACAAATATCGCTAGCTTCCTTTTGTGGCATATGAAGTTCATTCAATAATCTCCTTAGCCAAATGGCATGACAAATGCAAGATGTTGCTGCTACATACTCTGATTCACATGATGAAAGTGTGACAATAGGTTGCTTCTTTGAGCTCCACGAAAAAGCACAGTCTCCCATGAAAAGTATGAAGTCAATAGTACTCTTTCTATCATCAATATCTCCCGCAAAGTCGCTATCACATAATCCAAAAAGTTTAAACGAGTAGTGTCCAGGCGAGCAACTGGTGCAAAAACTTCTTCGTATTCAATTCCATGTTTTTGTTTGTAGCATTTGACAACAAGTCTTGCTTTGTATTTTTCAATCTCTCCATTAGCATTCTTTTTAATCTTATACACCCATTTGACTCCAATTGTTTCATGGCTTTTTGGAAGAGTTGATAATTCCCAAGTGTTGTTCTTCACAATTGATTTGATCTCCTCATTCATGGCTTGTCTCCATTTTTTATCTTTCATTGCGTCCCCATAATTTAATGGCTCACTATCCGCTAAGAGACAATACAACTCTTCAAGGTCAAGAGTTATTTCAGTTGACCTTTCATAAATGTCTTATATATCTTTCATTTTACTTGGTCTTTTGCTTGAAGGTGGATTTGCATCTTGAACTGGTGTTGTGGCCTCTTGATCATCTTGAAAATGTGGAAGGAAATTATAGTTTGTTTCTTCCTGATCCTCCCAATTCCATGTAGAATCCTCATCAAAATCAATATCACGACTCACCACTACCTTATTGTTGCATGGGTTGTACACCTTGTAACCTTTAAAATGCGGATCATAGCCAACAAAGACATGTTTGATGTTTCAATCATCAAGTTTGGATCTTTTTTTGTTGTGGCACATGTGCATATGCTATGCTCCCAAAGACACACAAGTCGAAGAGTGATTTGCCAAATAGACCTCACAAGAAACTGCTTCAGCCCAAAACTCCTTTGACATCCTTTTCGATTTTAGCATACATCTTGCCATTTTCAAAATAGTTCTATTCTTTCTCTCGGCTACTACATTATGTTGCAGGGACCTTGGTACTGTCAACGGATGGAGAATTCCATGAGTTGCATATAATTCATTAAACTCCTTCGAAGTGAATTCACCTCATCGATCAGATCTCAAAGCTTTGATTTCATGACCAGTCTCCTTCTCTACAAGAGCTTTGAAGTTCTTGAAAGCAACAAAAGCTTCTGATTTTTGTTGTAAGAAATAAATCCAAGTTTTTCTACTAAAATCATCAATAAAAAGAATGAAATATTTACTCTTACCATATGAAGATGGCTTGATTGTTCCACACAAGTCGGTATGCACAAGTTGCAGTGGCTTAGTTGCTCTTGATGTGGCTGCTTAAGGGAAATTTTTTCTAGCTTGCTTGCCAAAAAGTCAACCTTCACATAAATGATTTTGATGATTGGTTGAGGGCATCCCTTTCACCATATTCTTTTCTCCCATGATTTTAAGTGCACCAAAGTTCAGGTGGCCATATCTCATATGCCAACGCCATGCTTTATATTTGACAATCATCTTCAAACATTTTGCTTCAATAGTTTTTAGGTTCAAGATAAGCATTCTATTTTTCGACATAAGAACTTTAGCAATTAAACTGTTATTTTGATCTTTAAGGCAAAGATGTTTATTTTTCATGAGAATTTCATATCCTTTTTCAAGAAGTTGACCCAAACTCAAAATATTACTCTTTAGTTTAGGCACATAGTATACATCACTAATCAACTTATGTCTCTCATCTTTAGAAGAGATTAGAATCATACATTTCCCTTCAATTTTCACTTTTGATGAGTCTCCAAAGGAAACATTTCCATTCATCTTTTCATTAAGCTCCACAAACTTCTCTTTGCATCCATACATATAGTTACTTGCACAATTGTCCAAGTATCATGAACTATTAGCATCTCTCTCTTCTTCCTTGAGTGTTAGCAACAAAGTTGACTCTTCATCTTCATAAACAAGATTAGCCTCTTCTTCCACTTGATTAGGAGTGTTACGACATTCCCAAAAAAATGGCCAAATTCATGACAGTTATAACATTTAACTTTAGATTTGTCATGCCTTCTTTCACTTTAATAATCGGCATAACGGCTTCCTCTTCCATGAATTATTGGTGATGAGTGACTTCTTTGTCGTAGTTTGATTCACCGTTGAAACCTCTTCCTCTTCCTCCTTGGCCACGTCCTCTTCCTTGTTCATGTCCATGTCTGTTTTGACTATTGAATACTCTGTCATCCTTCAACGAAGCTTCGATCTTGAGAACTTGCTATAATGGCTCCTCTTGCCTTTTCTTCATTCTTTCTTCTTGAGCTTGCAATGAACCTTCTAATTCCTCAATGGACATTGAGTCAAGATCCTTCATAAAAAAGATGAATTGTTCCAAGTATTATTCGAGGGTTTTTTTTTAATAACCCTATTTTCAAATTAATTTGCCCAAATACTTCCTTTTGAAAACTATTAACTAAAATACCTTTTTTTTTAAGTTACAAGTTGTCATTTGGAATGGCGACTTCCTGAAGCAATTTTCAAAAATATAAAAATTTCATTTTTTTTCCAATTATTTTTC
>NC_021162.2:37455421-37469933 GCF_000331145.2 Cicer arietinum | reverse complement strand
TATATATATATATATATATATAGTTCAAAAAAATACATAAGCACAAATTTTAAATTACATAGATTGATTAGAGCTTCCTATAACATTTGGACAATGTTTTCGAGTATGGCCAGTTACCCGACATAGTCCGCATTTTCTTGGCACCTTTTCTTTAATGTCCATTTCAGTTCTAATACGGGTACTATTTGGACGACATTTTTTAATTCTCCGCATTTCAGGATTGTGATACAATGTTTCACCTTTATATGTGGGCCAATATCCTTCATTGGGTATAGGTGGAAACTCTTCTTTGTAGATGTTAAATACATTAACAACCTTGTACACGTCAGGTAGAAGCACTAAATAGTTTTGATGAGCGTAAGAAGATGCAACTACGATATGGAACAAGGAACGTGTATAGCATGAAATTTTCCACAACCACACCATTTTCTTTGAAGGTTGACTTCAAAATTACCAATTGGTCGCACCTCTCTTGGGTTTACTGTTTTATGCACCATGAATGAATAGCAATATTGGTCGAATTGCATGACTTGGTGAGTATTAGATTTACCAACTTCATATTTAATCTTGTTCATGCAATTGTCTGTGTATACTCAACCAAAAGCTAATGATGTCTGATGTTGTTGTCCCCTTTCTGCATATAAAACTCTCAATCTATAGTATGTTGATTGTACCAAAGCAGTGATTGGGAGATTGCGTGTACTCTTGAGCACTGCGTTGATTGACTCAGAAATGTTTGTTGGCATGTGTCCCCATCGTCGACCTTGAGAATACGCCATAGTCCATTGTTCTGGGGGGATATTATCAATCCATCTTAAAGCCTTTAAATTTTCCATCCTGATTTCATTCTGGTAATATTTGAATGATGACTCATTTAATGTATATCATGTTATAATAGATATAAGAATTCTCAAGTATTATAAAGTGATAAATGGAAAATATATTAAGAAGAATTAGATCATTACCCATACAAACAAGTTTTCTTTGAACTTCCTTGTCCTTGAACTCTCTTATGAAATTTTGTGCAATATGTCAGATGCAATACACATGTGTTGACAGAGGATCATGCCAACCATTATTTGGATTATTATAAGCACTTTTAATGGATTCATGTATGAAATCAAACAAACATCGACTTGAGGTATTATGTACCTTCTTAGAATTTTCAAAAAAGAGCTCTAAGCACCCCCTATCTCACCTTCCACAAGTGCAATGAAAATTGCGTTTTTGTTTCCATCTTGTGCAATAGCAAGCAAAAGAGTCCCCTTTTACTTGTCGTACAACCAAGCTTCATCCATTGGGACAAATGGTTTACAAAATTTAAACTCAGATATGCACAGAGGGGAAGTCCAGAATAGTCGTTTGAAATTTTTTGACCCCTGTAACAGAGTATTATAAGAAGATGCAAGTGATACTTCCATTTCCACAATAGTTCCTGGAAGAAAATTTTGCATAGCCAACAACCACCTTGGAAGGTCATTGTAAGACTTTTCCCAGTTCCCATAAATCGTTTCGATAGCTTTGTTCTTTGTCATCCATGCCTTTCTATAGGTGATTGTGTAGTTATATCGTTCTCAAATATGTGTGGTCATAGCATTTGAGCACATGATTCTAGCTTTTTAGTTTGGTATTTTAAATGTTCTTTATAGCTTAGATTAATATTTTTAGCTTGTTTCTAAACTTTTGGGTCGAATTTAGATTATAAGTTTATTTTTTACATTTTAATTTTATTATTTGTATTTTGACTCTTTCTCACTATGTAGGTCATAACTTGAGCTCTGGATATCGGATTGGCGCATATGAGCAGGCGTTGGAAAGCTAAAAATCTTAGATACAACTTTTGTGTTGGAAGAAAAGACCAATTCCGATCTTTACTAGGCCTAAATTGCAGATTTCGTAATCTGGACTTTTATAGTAATTTTAATTAGCGGGTCATTTGTTTTTAAACCATAAACCCTAAAGCCCAATATCAAGTACTATATATTGGCCGTTTTGTTTCTTTTCGAAAGACGGAAAAATTAGGATTCAAATTGCTACAAGAAATAAACAGTTTTATTTTAATTTCATGGAATGCTAACTTTATAAGATTAATCCACGAGTTCAGAGTTTCATCAACACCTTGAGATTCAGGTTACACTGTCAATTTCTATTCATGATTCTATTCTTGTTTAGTTGATTATATTGATATTTTGATTGCTTAAATTGAATTTCAATAGGATTGATTAAATTTATTTGACAAAATTTTGTTTTGGTTTCTAAATTAATTGAATTATAATTTTGCGACGCTTGATCGTTAATTATAATATTTTGATGATTGTGATGTTTAATCCAATCAAAGAAACCAATTTCACATAGGACTGATTACACTTGTTTGATCAATTTTATAGTCAAATAAGAATAGAATCACAAATTAGAAATTAAACTCATTGATAGAATCTGTGATAGGTTTGAAACTCGAATAAGTTGATTAATTGTTTTGCTCATCTGTTAAAACAAAAATCTAAAAAACCCCCTTTTTAATTTCAATTTTCAATTCGGTTATTATTACTATATCAGAAGTCCTTGCGAAACGATTCGAGTTATTACCTCTATTTACATTTTATCAATTGTATTTGACCCGTGCGCGACAGCGGATCAATGTGCAATGATCATCTTCACTTTAATTGATTGATCAGCTTTCAAAAGCGAATTTATGCTTTCGCATATGATGTTAGAGTCAAGCTTGGTATGATCTTGTGACATAGAGGAATTTGCGCAATTGTGGGGCCTTTTCAAACGACCAATCAACCATTGCTTACTTTTTTGGCTTAGTGAAACCCTACATTTGAACTGGCATTGTGGATTCAGATATTTTATTACATACCTGTATTGATCAGATTGCACTACAGGGTAATTGAGTGAGTGTTTTATGTGATAATGCTTAATTGCAAGTTGACAATCTGGTTTGCTACTAAACTTCATTCCAATCTCAAGAGATGCATCTAATGAAGGTGGTTCATTGGAAGGCATATCAAATTCGAAGGATTGGTAAGCAAAATCCAAGTCATGAATACATGGTTTGGTTTTGCAAAAATTCTAAACGATTTATTTCTGTAGAAAACCAATTGGTTGATCCTCGTGTCAATCCACCCCAACCTCCACCACAATCTAGCCAACATTTTTTTTTCATGAATCAATGCCCAACACCACACAACAAAATCAATATTATATACCAACATCTCCTAACACTCAACCGCCTCCTCATACTTTTATCCACATACCACATCCTCATACTTTTAGCCACACACCACATCAATTTTACGGGTTCACGTCAGGGGAACAATTTAATTTTGACAGCCAACAACCATATCAAAAAGACAATCGTCGACTATCCTTTGCATCAAGTGAAGAGGAATTGTTGTATAACACGTTCAACATTTGTTATAATACACCTAAATTCGCTACCCAATTACTGAATAATATGTGTCAACAAAGCTTTCAAATTCCAAGCTTTAGGAATGCATATACTCCGTTGAATCAAATATCCAAGTGGACTCAAGGTGGAAGTAGTTCTTTTGCAGCACTTCCTCCTAGACATCCTCAACAGCAAGAAGACGAAGATCAAAATGAAGAAGAAGAAGAACAACAAACTCGTGATGTACCAAGGCGTCGTCAAAATCCCGTACGTGTGAAAAAACCTCGGCGATGTGGTACTGGAGGCCACCTTCGACATTAATTTTATTGTAATTTTTGTAAAATTTGTGATGTTTTTTATGGATGAATTATGTAATTTAAAATTTGTATTTATGTATTTTTGAAAATTGCTTCAAAAAGTCGCCGTTTGAAATGCGGGTTTCTTTAAGGAAGTTGTCATTTAATATGGCGACTTGTAACTAAAAAAAATATTTTGGTTAATAGTTTTCAAAAGGGAGTATTTAAATAAATAAATTTGAAAATAAGGTTATTTAAAAATAAAAATAAAATCATTATTCGAAGCTCATTAATTAATTAATTTCTTTAGAAAATATAAGCGTGGGTAACAATCACAGTCACACTCATCAGTGGATTTCGCTGTCTTCAATTTTTATATAGCTATTGCTTGTACCACACGTGATTTTAAGCCATTGGGTACACAAATATGGTTTCTTTATTACTTACTATTAAAATTATAAGCTCCAAATCACAACTATATATACTACAATAAGTGAACCTTCTTGCTATTCATAAGTTATTGCTTTTGTGCAGTTGACAATAATGGGGTCCCTCACACATTTTACTACTATTGTTTTGTTAATATCTGGGTTTCTAAGTATCCAAGCAGAGGAAAATAAATCATCAAAACCCTGTGAATTTAAAGCTATCTTTAACTTTGGTGATTCCAATTCAGATACTGGTTGTATGTCAGCAGCATTTTACCCTGCTATTTTGCCTTATGGTCGGACTTTTTTCCATGAGGCTGTTGGTAGAGCTTCTGATGGCCGTCTGATCATAGATTTCATTGGTATACAATTCTATTCTTTCAACATTTTTATTTATTAATCTTCTCTGTTTTTTTTAACTAGGCTTTTATTTATATATTTATTCCTTTATTATTCACCCACACAAACTTCTTCTCTACACACATTAATAATGCTGAGATAAAATTAAATATCTTTGTTCATGTAAATTGGAAAAAGTTAAAATAAATGACAGAATAATACGATTTATCATTTATATATTGACTTTATTTTAAATCATATTTGATGATTATCATTGTGAATCATTTACATATATGTAGCGAAGCACCTTGGATTGCCATTGTTGAGTGCATATATAAACTCAATTGGAACAAGTTATAGGCATGGTGCAAACTTTGCTGCAGGGTCATCAACCATTAGGAGGCAAAACAAGACTTTCTTCGATGGAGGCACTCCATTCACTCTTGAAGTCCAAATAGAACAATTTTATCAGTTTAAGACGCGTACTGGGAAGTTCTTCCTGAAAGGTTTTTAGTGTAGTTTATACTCCAGAGAAATATGTATTATAGCTTCAATTTTAGTAAAGTGGTATTAAATGTTGTTTCATATGGTTTTGATTTGTAGCAAATAAAAGTTCCTACACAAGACACTTTCCGAGGCCAGAGGACTTTGACAAGGCTATCTACACATTTGATATTGGTCAAAATGATATTGCTGATGTTATTAATAAATTTGGCAAGGAAGATTCACAAGCATCGATCTCAAACATTGTGGACTATTTTGCAAAACAATTTCAAGTATGTGATAGATTTTACTTATATGTTATGATGATACATTTATTTTTAGCTTAATATTAGTCTCTCAAGATCAATTTTACTTTTCGTCTGAACTTTTTTATTTTGTTTCTTTTTTACATTTTTTAAAATGCGTCAAATTTTAATACTTGTAGGTAACTCTGTCAATTTGTGTGAAAGCAACCATATTTTGGTTGTAAGTTAAAAAGTGTTCATATGGTTGCATAAATTTCTGAACCAACTAGTTTTTATCATAGTTCTAAATTGTGGGGCAAATGTAATTGCGATAATTCCGATAACATCAGTTGCATTTCCCCGCAATTTACAACATATCAAAATTCGAAAAAAACATGCAAACACAGTTTAAAGCATGACTTTTTATATGGTTTCTTGAATTAATGAGTTTGGTACTTGACCAAAAATGATAATATTTTCAAAAAAAAATTATATATCAGACACATTTTTTGACCATATTGGCAGAGTCTACATTATTTTGGAGCAAGGACATTTTGGATACACAACACAGGCCCTATTGGTTGTCTTCCAGTGGCTATGCCAATGCACAATGCCAAAAATCATATCTCTGAAGCTGGATATCTTGATAAAAACGGCTGTGTCAATTATCAAAACGACATGGCCAAAGATTTCAATGAAAAGCTTAAAGATGTAGTGGTCAAACTAAGAACAATGTTCCCTGATGCTTCATTCACATATGTGGACATGTTCTCTGCAAAGTACGAGCTAATTAGTAATGCTAATAAACAAGGTATATGATCCTCTTTGTCAAATTCTGATCCAAATTTAATTATTATGCTTAATGTTTAATATGATTGCAAAATCTGGTGAGTTCACGTGACTTTATAAAAGGAATCAATTGAGGAAATGGTTAAATTAATACTTCCAAGAAATAGTGTCAGACAAATTAATTAGTCAAGCAATGTGAGATAAATTAATCCTTAAAAGGAATCGGGTGATAGAAATATATTAGTCCTTGATTATTATGCTGAAATAAAATGTTAAATTAATCTTCATAACACGTGTTTTGAGAATAACCCATTTTATTAGTCTTTCCTATCTCAGTTATAAGCTTTTTTCTGGAACAAGTTTTCATGAACAATTTAAGAGATACAGTGACTTTTTTAAATTAGAGAAATTAATTAAAACTACCTAAATTTTTTAATAGTACGAAGTTAAGTAATCAATTTTGCTTATTATTAAGGGATATAAGGTTTAATTTGTTGGATCGAATTGGAGAGTTTAGAATTGGAAAATAAATAAGTTATGGGTTGGATCCATACTCTCATAGTAAACAAAATATATATGAACAAGTTATTAAAAAATATATATATTAATATTACCGATTATTAATATTGACGGTTGAAAAAAAAAACATATTATTGAGATCAGAAGTAAAAATAAAATACTTGTAATATACAGACACTATGCAACTCATACTAATGACTATTTTGATCCCTTAGTTGGATGTTCAAATTTTGGTCAATGCATTCGGAAAAATATTAGTCACTATATCTGAGAAAATATGTGAAAATGACATTAATTTGTTTTAAGTGTACAATTAATTTTAGAGAGTAGAATTATATAAAAAAAATTAAACTTATATTAAAAACTGAAAAATAAAATTTATTTTAAGATAGTTATTTTTAAAATTGAATGACACCCATTATAAGATGTAATGAATACGATATTAGCATGAAAAAAAATTACAAGGAAAAAATATATTAAAAAGAAGAAAAAGTAAGAAGGAAAAAATTGATGTATTTAATTCAATATTTAAATTAAATTAATTAATTTTGTTTAATACATTTTTATTTATTTGAAAACTGAGAGTATGAGGGACAGAGACTGAAGATTGTTTGTAGAAAGGATACAACAAATCCATGTTTAACCCCTTAATTATTAGTTGTGAAATAAATTGCAGGATTCGTTGAGCCTTCTAGAATATGTTGTGGGTATCATGAATTTGGTTACCATGTATATTGTGGGAATAATGCAACGATTAATGGTAAACAAATATTTACTAGTTCATGTGAAGATCCTTCCAAGTACATTAGCTGGGATGGCGTGCACTACACTGAGGCAGCAAATCAATGGATTGCCAATCGTATACTCGACGGTTCCTTTTCAGATCCACCACTTCTAATTGAACACGCATGTCATATATAACACATTAGCTTTTACAACCTACCCATTCTAAATCCAACTCCAATTCGTTTAATCATATATCTTTTTTTTCTGGTTACATTTCACTATTCATCTCAAATTAATGAAACGCTTACGGTAAAGAATTAAGTTTTGTTCATTATTTAAATTTACATGAAAAATATGAATTAAATTTAGGAGATTTTTTTATACAATGAGAAAGTAAAGAATAAAGATAAGAAACTAAACCTGGCAGAGCTATCCCGCTACATTCATCGGATAACAAAACTTGACTAGAAGATGTAGTATTGGGCAGCTAGCTCAAAGAAACCAATAACTCTACATTATACCCCAGTCAAATTATCAACACAGCAATTTGCCTCTCAATAAACATAATTCATCTTACAATTCTAGTCAATATGATCGTGTCAAGCCAAAGCATCGAGAACAAGAGACTTTAAGATAAAGATTAATCGACTTTTCAGAAACAATTATATTAACAACAATAATAAAATCTATCTCCATAAAAATATATGTAATTTCAAACTTCTGAATTATTTTATGTTAATTTACATGAAAATTATGAATTCTTTTTAGGATAGTTTCAATTAACAATTAGATTTTTTTTATACAACGAAAAAAAAAACGCTAGGATCGATGGGGAACCTAGATATCAGAATTATATATTATTAAAGAACACATTTCGGTTATATCCTTCGAATTTCATGTGCAAATCTCTATGAATAATCACACCAGCACAATCCACGTAACTACAACATTAATGATATTTAGCGGTGGAATTTAACTAAAAAATTTAGAGTGTCCGACATAAAATTATAATATATAAATCAAATATACAAATAATATTATATAGCAAACAATTTAATTTGTAATAAACATAAAGTGAAGTATAAAATAATTTAACTACATCACTTAATATTTTAAAGTAATACTCTACGCTCTTTAATTAACTTGAAATCACCAATAATAGACTAATAAATGATACATGCAACAATTTTCCTTTCAATATAAATTGTCATGCTATCCTCCAAAAAGTCCGCTTCCATCTTGTTATTTAACCTAGACTTAACAATTTTCATTGCTGAAAAAGATCTTTCAGTTGTGGCAGTAAAAATTTTGCGGAAGAGTCATGATAAGACGAAGAAATCTATCAATCAAGTAGAAATTTTGTGTCTTTTCAGTAGCAACAAAACATGAGCACAAATCTTGGATAGTTGATAAATTCTTCAAATTTAAATCTTGACAAGCATCAACCAAGAAATGTCGGAGTTGAAATTTCAAATTAATCTTCTCTTGCATATTGAAATTCAAGGGGTAATATTTTTCAACTAGAGTACAAATTTTTTCAATGTTAAAAGCTTTATAATTATCCTTAGGAGTCAAAACACAACTTAGAGTTGACAAATCCATTGCTTGCTCAGTAAATTTGTTATTCAACTCTTGTAATTGTTGGTCAATGGCAGTAAAAAATATTTCAACTCTAAAATAATGCTCTATTGTAAACTAACCTTGTTGAAGATGAGAGCGTACAAATCTTATTGTTGAATGAACATCGTTGAGATTAGGAATCTCAATATCATGTTTTTTACATAAAGCCTTCAATTCAGTAAATAATGCATCCCAACCATCTTCTCTCAAGGCTTGAATAAGAGACTTTGTTGTTCCAACCAAACACATGGCATTAACTATATCCTGAGATTGTTATTGTAAGGCTTGACAAAGTATATCGGTTATCCCTATAATATCTTCCATCAAATGCAAGATAAATATAAAATGAAACGCCTTCAAATAATTATAAGCATTATCCGCATCTGCACGTGTAGAATAACTTTTTCATTTGTAATTTTTTTAAAACAGTACAAGTTGCCTCATACATATTTATCAAGCTACAAATAGAAGAGAAATGTGATCCCTAACGAGTATCCCCAGCTAGTTTCAAAGTACCAATTTGATTTGTACCTTTACCAGTTACAATCTCATCAATTTCTAGAAAATATGCAATATCCTCTAATTGAGTAGCTTGTAACTCATCATGACACTTAATAGAAGAACAAACAACATTAACAACAAAAGTTAGCTTCTTGAAAAATTTATGAATTGGAGCAATGTAACACCCCGATTTTTGACAGCGCGAGTGTATTTTTTTTTTTAACAAAGAAATAAATCAAAGAAAAAACAAAAATACTTTTGGATAAATATTTAAGTCGTAACATTACGACAAAGTCAACAAATATTTACAAGCAACGAAATAGTTTTTGAAATAAAAATCCAAAGTATTCAAACATCAAGATACACCAGGGCTATGAGGCCTATCAGACATAGCTCATACCCCTGGGGTAATCTCGGCAGACCTGTACAAAAGCATTGCCCCAAGAATTTTAACTTTCCTCACGTCACATAAAAAAGTGGAACATGGACCCATCAAAATAAAAGACATCAAACAGTTTAAGCATATATACAATCTTCCAAAATGAAATAAATACAATCACAAAAGAAAGACATCTAGTCCTTATACAACCACCTAATCTGATCATGCTACAAAAACTACACAACCCGGATGATCTCCACGCGCCCCGCAAGATCCTTCTGACACAGCTTCGGTCAGGTATGACTAACTACTTTCCCATCTCCAGGGTTGTCATCTGAGGGCAAAGCCCAGATTTCCACAATAATTGTAAAGGTCACCAACCGAAATTAACAAATATCACATAGCAAAATTCTTATATTTTCAAATGCTCAAAAGAACCTTTCGTCTTAGCATACTCCTCGAAAGGGTTTTCATATGTCCAAAAATGCATAAACAATGTTGGAAAATGAAGTTTTAACAAATTGCACTGTCATAGCTGAATACAACAGAGAAAATGCAGATTTTCAGTTTTAAAATAGCTCTGAATCAATCAACATTTCGAATATTCATTAAATCAATTATGAACACATAATTACATCAAAACTTAATCAACCCAACTTCACCCCTCAAAGCAATTACGACAAATCACAACAACAACTGAATATGTATATACAATCATCATAGTATAACAAACATAACTCGCATGCCAAACACTCTAATGCAATGCCTATATGCCAAAATGCATGATTCCAGAATTCCAAACCAAAACCCTCCTCGAAGGGCGTAAATCATAATTGTACAGCCTCTCACAGACCAGTACTAATTACCAAGGTGCAATCTCTCACGGATCAGCACGATTTACTAGCGTGCAGTCTCTCACAGACCAGCACGACATACAAGAGTGCAGTCGCTCACAGACCAGCACAATTTACTAGTGTGCAGTCTCTCACACACCAGCACGATTTTCTAGAGTGTAATCGCTCACAGATCAGCACATTCTAGGGTGCAATCTCTCACAGATCAGCACGACGCGACAATCTCCGTAAGGATAAGATGAACCAACAATTCACATGGCATCATCCCGTGGCCCATCATGGTCACCACTATCACCATGGCCCAATCGCGGTCACCATGTACTATGAAATGCATGAGCATACTCTAACTCTTTTCACCTAATCATTAAGTAAATGCAACTATTAAAAGATTCCCCATTTTTAATACTCATTTAACACTAATGATTTTTCAAACACAACACAGAGCATAGTCAAACATATTTATTCACACCAATTAAAATTTCCACAGCCACACATAAATCACAACTCCAAATTCCATTCACACCTAAATTGAATTAAATTCATTTTCCACCAAGCCACACATAAATTTCTTTTCAAAAATTCATAATATTAATTATAAACACATCAATTTCACCAAACATGAATCACCAAAATTTCCAAACATTAATCACCCATATTCAATCTCCAAAATTTTCAACCATAAATCACCACAACAACATTAATATATCAGAGTTCTCCCCACCGCTAACTCGGTGCCAACGGTCTCGATTCATTTTCGAGACTCAAGGAGCTAACTACATAAACATAAATATTTATAACAATTTGTTCACAATAAAATTAATCTGCACACAACAAAATTCCTAAAATTAAATCTTTCTCACACATCAAACTTTTCAAACCAAATAATCTATATTATTTACTTAAAACTAAATTAAACAAATATTGTCCAAATTTCACATACACACACTCGACTATTAAAGCACCGAAATTTTTGAGTTAATAAAATACTCTAAACTTTTTTTTTCTTTTTAAACTCAATCAAGAGTAATTAAAAGAGTAATATTTTAAACTCTAACCATTTTTAATTTCAATCTATCTATTTGCTCAAACTCTTTAACTTAGTTAAAATTTGAACTTTTTCACAACATTAACAATGCTAATTTTTTGTAAAATTTCAATTTCAGATCAAACTCATTTATTTGAAAATAACTCATTACGTAACTCAAACTCATCAAATTTAATTAATTCAATATCCACAAAATCCACACCAAAATCACATCTCAAAAATTCATAATAATAATTATGAACATGTAAATCAAACCAAATATGGATCACCACAAACCACACCTCAAAACACACCAAAAACAAATCCCACTAATTCCCACATAAACGAATTAAAATCATTTTCAACTAATTCACACATCAAATACATCAAATTTCTTTTTCACAAAATCACAAATAATGTCCTAAATGCAAACTAAAAGTTTGGAAGGAGCCCTTACCTTAACGATAGCTCTAACACGCGATTACGGTACCGTAATTAATTCCTGTAAAATTTAAGTTCGTGACGTCGCGTCGAAAACTAGCTCACTAGCACTGCAACGTGGCAATGAGCAACTTTCTCTTTTGTCACTTTTCGAAACGAAACTTAGATCTACGAGAAAAGTGAAGGTTTTTAGTGTTTGTGGGTTTTGAAAACAAAGAAAATTTAGAAACAGAGGAGGAAGAAAAGAAATCTCGTGAGGCTGAGAACGTGATTTTGTTTCTTCCTTTTTCCTTTCTTAAGTATATATATATAATATATATTAAAATAATAATATATTATTATAATTAAAACCAACTAATAAATATCTAAACAAATATCTAGATATTTACAAATATCTAGATATTTTTATAAAAATTATCATTATGTCTGTCACCTCACATCACATCACAAATCACTTTTTCAGAAAAATATCTATTCTCGCCGTCATTCAATGGGCAGATGAATTTTTTTGAAAAATGCTGCATCTCAAAAAAAAAAAAAATTCTTCTACAAAAGATTCACCGTAATTAAATAAAATTATTCATCGACGAATAATTTTAATCGGGTCTCCAAAAAGATATTTTTGGCATTTAACTCATAAAATGCCATAAAATCGGCTAAAAAGCCTAAGAAATTCAACACAAAATTCTCCAAAATACATAAATTAGAATTTAAAATTAAGGGTCTTACAAGCAACTTCTCTTGATTTAGTAACCGAAGTAAGTTGCAATCGATGAGCAAAACAATGGACATAGTATGTATAAGGACAATGTTTCATAAATAGTGCTTGTAAATCGTTCCATTCTCCTCTCATATTACTAGCACCATCATACCCTTGACCGCGCATCTTAGAAACATCAAGATTAGGTCGAGAAAGTATATCACATACTTCTTATTTCCGAGTTAAAGCTGTAGTGTCTTTAACATGGGCCACAAAAAAAAAACAGCTCTTGTATTAAACAACCTTTCTCAACAAATCTTAACACAAGAGACATTAGTTCCTTTTTTGATTCATCTCGAGCTTCATCTACAACGATGCAAAATTTGGAATTACCAATTTCTTCACAGGTATGTTTTCTAACCCTACTAGAAAGAATATGCAAGATCTCTTTTTGAATTTGATGTGATGTATACTTGGAATTATATGGAGCATTTTCTAACATAACTTTTGCAACTTCATCATTGAAATTTTCCAAGAGTTTTATAAATTGAAGAAAATTTCCTTGATTTCTTGACCTGCTAGTTTTACCATGTCCCCTAAAAGCACAAGCTTGAAGTGTTAACCAACTAACATTGTCAATTGATGTCTTGAAATGTATTTGATTCTTCAACATTTGTTATGAGCTTTACACTTGAAAGTATTCCTAATATGTCCAACTTGATTCAACAAGTCTAGACAAGCTTTCATTGCATTGTTGTGTGGAGAGCAAGGATCCATCCCTATGTGTTTGAGAAAGACAATATTTTTCATTTTAAATTTTATTCAAATTTCTAAAACCCGTACCAATGAAAACATCTGATATGGGACGTCCAGTTGATCTTTTCCTAAATAGATAGCATGATAAGCAATATATATGCAACATATGTAGAAGTTGAATATTCTAGCCATGAAGAAAAGATGCTAAATCAAACGTATTGAAACAGTCTTGGATGAACCTTGTTGCCTGATGTAACGCCCCAAATTTTTTGATCCAAATATTACTTTAAAATATTAGTTTTCTTTTAGAAATAACTATAATTTTTTTTGAGAAGTAGTTCATCACGTAATAATTTGAAGATGGGTCAGAAAATGACTTGATATTTTTTTTTTTTGTAAAAGAATGTAATGCAGTTTACTAAAATATTATTTATTCATTTATTTTCAAAATTAATATTCCAGTTATTAGATCAATATTCATTTATGCTCCAAAATAAAATAAAGTCTCTTTAAGTGAAATTCAAAATAAGCAAGGTTGACTGAAATTAATTACATTCAATTATTTACCGGCAAATGAAATCTCACTTTCGAATTTCTATTAAAAGTTAATAATGAAAAATAAATAACTTTATAATGTACGACAAAATTTTTAGTAATACAAAATATTATTTTTAAAGTAAAGGTCTCATTTTCCCAAGCGCGTGCACCAATCAAACACCATTCATACAACTTGATCATTAGTACCTAAATATTGGTGTAAGGGGTCAGTTCATCCCACAACACAAATTAAACCAAATAATAAATTAACAACCATAAAATATGAATATAAAATCCTTTCGTCATAAAAGATTTAAAGAAATTGGTTCTTTAATAGTTTTCAAAGATGTATTAAAAGTCATAAAATGTATCTAAATAAATCAAGTAGCAATCATATAGCAAATAATTAGATCAAAATAAAAATAACAATAAAATATATGCAAGTTATGCATGCTCCTAAATATATATGATCCGGATATAA
>NC_021162.2:37449904-37455164 GCF_000331145.2 Cicer arietinum | reverse complement strand
ATGCATGCTCCTAAACATATATGATCCGGATATAACCAGCCACACAGGCGTCTACACAGAAGTTACCCATACCAATGGGGAGAATTAAATCAGCCACACAGGCGTCCACAAAGATGCATATGATATGTGATGAAATGATAATCATGCTCAAAGGTACATGTCACCACTCACTTAGAAAATCACACAAATCACCAGCCACTTAGACAACCACAAAGATAATATAATTTAAAACTCAAATCACCAGCCACTTAGGCAACCACAAAGATAACAACATTTAAAATGCAAATCACCAACCACTTTGGCAACCACAAAGATAAAAATATTTAAAATACAAACCACCAACCAAACCACTTAGACAACCACATAGATAGAATATTCAAAACACAAATCACAAGCCACTTATGCAACCACAAAAATAATATTATTTAAAACACAAATCAAGGTTTGCCGCTAAACACATCACAAAAATCAACTTAATCATGTTATCATAATTAAAATTAAAACTTTACACCAATTCCCCCAAGACTCATATAGATTTCTTAAAAATCAAAACTTTGAAATGAAATAGCACAAAAATCGAAACTTTAAATTAAAGACATCCTAAAAAAATATTACTCATGAGATCATAATAAAAATCATAGCTTTATAATTAAGTACACATAAACAACACACAAATAATAACTTTACATCAAATATATGACATCAAACATATTACTCATGTTATAATAATAAAAATCGAAATTTATAATTAAGTTTATCAAAGCAAACATATTACTCATAAAAATAAAATATTATAGTTAAATTCTTTAAGGCAATTAAAAATCAATATTTTTCTTTTAAGACAACAAGTTTTATATCAATATCTTACAAACTATTAATTTAATATCTAGCCTAACATTGCATGGGGAAAAGCCCTTACCTTAGGCGCTTTCTTTCTTAACACCTCTAAATTTGCACGAGAAATAGCTCACGAGGCAGTAATGAGTTCAACACCGATAGATATTGGAATTTACGACTCAGAAAATTATTTTGAGAGTGTACGAATGACAAATAGGTGTGACAACAAGATGCCTAATGGAAACGTATGAACATATAAGCTATTTACGTTGCACTATTACCATTGATTTCTTGTCTAAAATTGAAGTGCACTTAATTCCAACATTATACTACCAATAATTACTATTTCTTTAATTTTATTAGGTTGTTACAAAGCCAATTGAAATTTATGTGTATGAGTTAATTTGAATTAACTAATAGAGTTCACCAAATATTGAAGGGTGTCACACACTAATTTTAATTAAATAAATAAATTAGAGATTGTCACATCACCCTTTTAATTTTTTTATCTAATAGTTACGAAACCAAAAATTTCATAGAATTATTTTTGTAGACAATTATAATTTTAGTTTAAAAAGATGAATGCATGAGATACAAAAAGGACAATAGTCTTTTTGTGTCCTCTCTTAATTGCACAAAAAAACTTATAATTAAATTTATAATCTTCCTTTAAAAAATAAATTAAAGGTGTTTAAAATGAATTAATGCATATTATGCCAAGAAAACACCATGAATTGTCATAAAATCTTGTCATAAAGGAGAGTAAAAGAATGAGTCAAGTCACTAATTTTTGTTTTTATAGGATGGACCAAAAATATTTTCAAAACACTTATACATAAAGGTTGGTTTCACTAACTCTATAATATCTCCTAAAATGAATACTTATTTGGTCACAAATAAAACTAACAAACAATATAACTTATATAAATTCTAATTTAATTAAATAATTCAACTAATATTTTATCAACTAAAACAAACATATCTAACACATCAATTTCATGATTATCGAAACTAATCAAATAAAAAAATGTCCATTTATGAAATAATGACATCATAAATAGTCCCCATTTAATTGTCACGTCAAAACAATTAAATAAAAATGAAGATTATAATTATTTATTTAGGTAGAATAGAGTGTGATAAAATTTAATTTAATTTATTTACACATAGAATAATTATTAATTTAATAATAGCAATTACTAAAAAGATACATATATAATATATATGAAAATTTTGGGGTGTTACACCTGATAAAGGATATTCTTCTAAATTTATTTGATAAAGACCAAATTTTAGATAAGCTCTTCATATTGCATCCAATTGATTTGGTGGATATTGCCAAATTTGATAGCGCTTTTCGGGGTCACGTTCTAAACATTTCCCAAAGTCAACTTAAAAAACTCTAGGAACCTTGGAAAGATGATTCTCACTTTCTTAAACTTTTGGATTCTCATAGATAGTTTCAGATGTAGAAGTTATAATTTCTTCATCTCTTTCACTCTCACAAATTTTCCTCTTGACAAAAGAATAATTTATTTTACTCTTCTTCATTCTCACAAACTTCTCTAATACAAATAAAAAAATTAAACAAATCAACAAATAAAACCACTTGAACTGTCATTATGGTTACATTCTAAAACAAAGAGTTGCATTCTAAAATAGACAGATGTAGAAAAAAAATCAAGGATACAAAACACAGTGAAAGAACAAATGCATCTATTATATATCAAGTCTTTTAAAATGTGTATAATATGAAGTAAATTATAACTTATTTATGTTTCTTTGTTCTAAGCAAACTCAAAAAACTCAAGCCTTTAGTGTTTAGAAAACACGTAAATCTTCTTCAATAAATCAACCAATTTAGGAAACATAAAACATATTTTTAGAATGTAAAAATTAAATGGAAACAAAAATCAAACACTATATATGCAACAAAAAACTCTATAACAAAATATGCATTAGAATTTAGAACAAAAGAATATCTTGTTTGTAAACCTAATTTTCTATCAGCGTTAACATCTATGCATTCACATTCTTGTTCAGTTAATAATTTTAACAAGAAAAAAGAGATACATATTAATCGAGTTGTTAACAAGGACATAATAAAGTAATTAATAAACAATTCTAATGATGAACGAAATTGAGAGATAAATTGAAATTGGAAGCCGAACTTTTTGATGAACGGCTAAGGCGACAGAGGCAAAGTGAGCAGTCGAGCACATATCGAAAATTGGAAATTGGTTGGAATCTTCGTAGACAGAGGCGAGCCGAGCAGTTGAGCACTTATCGTGATACAACGCAACATAGTGAGTTAGTGAGCAGCAACCGAGCACAGATCGTGACACAACGCAACAGAGTGAGTCAATGAGCAACAACAACAATTCTGGAAACAAGACTCAAGAGGGAGAGTGTAAGACCCTGAATTTTCTAAACTCTAATTTATGCAATTTTAGTGTATTTTATGTAGAATTACTTAGGTCTTTAGCCAAATTATTTATTTTGTGAATTAAGTAACAAAAAAAATACTTTTTGTTAGAGTTAGTGATCAACTCTTTCAAGATTCTTGTTGTTGTTATTGTTGTTGTTAGTAATGGTTAAAAAAATGATTTTTGATGTGTTTGAGTTACGTAATGAGTCATTTTCAAATAAATGAGTTTGAATTGAAGTTGAAATTTTACAACAAC
This sequence comes from Cicer arietinum, assembly GCF_000331145.2. NCBI lineage: Eukaryota > Viridiplantae > Streptophyta > Magnoliopsida > Fabales > Fabaceae > Cicer > Cicer arietinum. The sequence goes on along the minus strand of NC_021162.2, from coordinate 37,451,643 downwards.
AAAAATTTAGAGTTGTTAAGTTGTGAAAAAGTTTAAATTTTAACTAAGTTAAAGAGTTTGAGCAAAAAGTTCGATTGAAATTAAAATGTTTAGAGTTTAAAATGTTACTCTTTTAATTACTCTCTAATTGAGTTTAAAAAAAAAGAAGTTTATAGTATTTTATTAACTCAAAATTTTTGTAATCTAATAGTTGAATGATATAACTTAGATAAAAATCTGGTCACATCTTCTTGTTTAAGAAGAAAAAAAAAACGTGACAAAGAAGTTACATTTTGTTGTTACGTTGTTGAGACCTCTTCCTTAAAATGGTATAAAATCCCGTCTGTTTCTGTCAAAAACATAACAACCTTTTAGGTTGAATAAAATGTTTTGTTGACTTTTGCTTGATTCTTGATTTAAATGTGAAATTGGAATTGTTTTGATATTGTTATATTACTTGTAAAAATAGAAAAGACAAAGAAAACCTCATCTATTTTGAAGAGGTCGAACTCTAAACCTAAGAAAAAGGGATAATTTCTTTTTGATGTGTTTAAGTTAATTTCTTTTTGATGTGTTTAAGTTATGTAAAAAGTTGATTTCAAGGAAATGAGTTTAAACTTAAGTTGAAACCTTAAAAAAATTGTTTAAGTTATGACAGTTGCGAAAATTTCAAACTGTCACCAAGTTGATGGGTTATGAGTAAAAAGTTTGAGTTTGAAATTAATGTGTTCGGAAGCAAAGTGGTGAATTCATTTTAAGCTCAAACTTGTGAAGTAAGAGCTTTAGAGTAACTTATGATTTCAAACAAAATTCATTTAAGTATATAATGTAGAGAAAAAAGTATTTAAAATTATATGTTTATGTGGTTAGTTCCTAGAGTCTCGAAATAGAATCGAGACTGTTGACACCGAATTAGCGGTGGGGAGAACTCTAATATATTAATGTTGTTGTGGTGATTAAAAAAAAATGATTTTTCTTAGTTTATGCATTTCCAAAAAAAATTGTTAGTGAATTCTTTGAAAAATTGAAGGATGTCGATTTCTAAAAATATGATTTTATATGTTGAAAGTGTTTATGGTGAATAATAATACTATTAGTCCTTACTCGTTTTAAACTCTTTTAGTAATTATACTCTAAGGGGATTAGGAGTAAGAAAGGGTTTGTAAGGTAGTTAAAGTTTCAGGGATTAATTTGACTAAATTAAACACTATTTGATTGAAGGTGTCGGCACGAGCGAGATTTTTCATTGTGTTTGATCGTGGTAGTGATAACTATTGAAAAAGCTATAACTTAGATAAAAGTTCCTTTTTAATTTTTAGTTTGCACACAGGGACCTTATATGTGTGATTTATGTATGATTAATGTGATGATGCATTCTTGAGTGGTAATACGTTTTGCTACATGTTATGAATTTTATTGAGGATATATGTCATAAGTATGCTCTGCGAAAAGTGTGAAAAATTTTTAGTTTGTAATGAGTATTAAAAGGGGAGTCTTTTAATAGCTACATTTACATAATGATTGTTGTGAAAGAGTTGGAGTATGCTCATGCATTTTATAATTAGTGGTGACTGTGATGGGCCACAATGTTAGTGGTGAATGTGATGGGTCACGGTGTTAGTGGTGACCATGATGGGCCACAAGATGGTTCCATGAGTTGATTGGTCCATCTTATCCTTACGAGGATTTATTTGTCGTGCTGATCTGTGAGAGATTGCACTCTAGAATGTGTTGATCTGTGAGCGATTGCACTATAGAAA
>NC_021162.2:37405748-37448998 GCF_000331145.2 Cicer arietinum | reverse complement strand
GATCACGTAAAAAAAAGGAACATGGACCCACCAAAACAGAAGTCATCTGACCGTATGAGTATAGTTACAGTCATCCCAAAATGAAATAAGTACAACCACCAAAAGAAGACATCAAGTCCTTATACAACAAAACTAATCTGATCATACTCTAGCAACTACAATAACATGGGTGACCTCCACACACTCCACAAGTCCCTTATGACGCATTATCCATCTTCGAGGTAACCTTCTCCTCATCAACATCCATAGACGGATCGGCCTCTTCAGAAGCCAGATTCACCCATGAGATAGGTGGCGTCGACAGCGCTTGAATCTCAAAACAATTCAATAACTCAGTGATGGTCGGTAAGCGATCATTCCCCGGAGAAGGAAGCTCTGACTCGACTTGCCTAGATGGTTATGTAATCTCTAGCTCCACTGGCCTCGTCCCTTTATCCTTTTCGCCCGTCCCTGGTCCAACCACTGTATCCTCAGCTCCTACGGTGGCCTCTGCCTCAACCCTAACTGAAGGATTCTCTACGTGTTCCCATGCTCCACTTATTCCGAACACCAATATTGCTGGTACCAGGTAGTCGATCTTCTTGGGAGTGAGGTCCATGAGGTATACTGATCTAGCTCTCCTACTCGTCCTCGCTAACCTCCCCGTATAAGTTGTCTTGCTTGAGATTTGGTCATATGCCCAAGCAGTCGGCGAATCTCGGTCAGGGAAGTCTAATGAAGTTTCCGTCGTCAGGGTAACAATCAGTGGAATGGAGTCGGGTATCAGCTGAGGGAAAAACCCAAATTCCACAATAATTGTAAAGGGTCACCAGCCGAAATTATCAAATATCACTTAGCATTTAAATTTTAAATGCACAAAATAACCTTTCATCTTAGCATACTCCTTGAAAGGGTTTTCATATGTCAAACATGCATAAACAAGTTGAAATATGAAGTTTTTGACAAAACTGCACTGTCGTATTCGAATACAGCATCCTTGTATTTGAATACAGTGCTATTTTCTAAGTCAATAGCAAAAACAGCACAATTGTATTCGACTACAGCATCCTTGTAGCCAAATACAAGTGCAAAAACAGTCAAAAATCATGCACGACTGTATTCTACTACCAAATGGCGTAGCCGAATAACATTGCTAACTAAGTAGCAAAATCCACTTAAATGTATTCCAATACAAGCTCCTCGTATTCGAATACAACTGCTAAATAATGCAGATTTCAGTTTAAAAAAGGTTTCACATTCAATTAACACTTACACGCAAATCCAAACAATCACACTTACCAATTTCGACACAATCACAAACAACAACTGAGTATGTATATACAATCATCACAGTATATTAAACATGACTCGCGTGCCAAACACCATAATGCAATGCCTATATGCCAAAATGCATGATTCCGGAATTCCAACTAAAACCCTCCTCGAAGGGGCGTAAATCATAATTGTACCGCCTATCACAGGCCTTGTACTAATTACCAAGGTGCCACCCATCACATGCCCGCACGATTTACTAAGTGTCGCCTACCAGGCCTTACACTGTTTTCTATAGTGCAATCGCTCACAGATCAACACATTCTAGAGTGCAATCTCTCACAGATCAGCACGACACAATAATCCTTGTAAGGATAAGATGAACCAACAAATAACATGACATCATCTCCTGGCCCATCCAGTCACCACTATCACCATGGCCCATCCGGTCACCATGTACTATGAAATGCATGAGCATACTCTGACTCTTTTCACCATAACAATTAACTAAATGCAGCTATTAAAAGATTTTCCATTTTTAATACTCATTTAACACTAATGATTTTCAAATTTAACACATAGCATACTCAAACATATATTTTCCACCACGACACATCCATTTTAATCCACAATTGACATTAAATTCAATCATAAATCACGCCAAATTAATTTCCACATTTTCAAACATTTTCCACATTTTCAAACATAAATTTCCATAAATTTCATAAATTTCCACATTTTCAAACATAAATCACGCCAAATTAATTTTCATAAACCACACCTCAAACACATCAAATTTAATTTCCTAAAAAACACACATTAATGAATTGAATTCCTTTTCCACAAAATCACAAATCTATTTCACCAAATTCCAACTCCACAAATACACATATAGCATCCTATATGCAAGCTAAAAATTTGGAAGGAGCCCTTACCTCCGTTGTAGCTTTAACAAGCGATTACGGCACCGCTATTAATTTCGGTAAAACTTTTGCTCGCTAGCACCGTAGCATGGAAAGTTGGCTCACTAGCACCGTAGCATGGAAATGAGCAACTTTTCCTTCTATCACTTCCTGAAATAAAGTTTTGATCTAGAAGAAATGTGGGTTTGTGTTTTGTGTGGTTTTGAAAACAAAAGCTTGGAAACAGAGAAGGAAGAAGAAGAAAGGAATTCGCAAGCAGGGAAATGTTTTCTGTTTTCTTTCTTAAGTATAAATATATATATATATATATATATATATTTAAAACCAAACCACAAATATCTAAATACTCTTACACACATCACTTCACTCACATCTCTAACTATTTTGATAACAATATCTACTCTCGTCGCAACTCAGTTGACAGATAAAATTTTCAGCAACCCGAGATATTTTAACAAAACTGCCTGGTATTACATTCTTCGTAACATAAATAAATTATTCTTTGACAAAAGATTCTCTGTAATTAATCTAATTTATTTATCGAAGAATAATTTTAATTGGGGTACCAAAAAGATATTTTTTTGGCCTTAACTTCACAAAATATCAATAACTTGGCTAAAAAGCCTCAAAATTCAACACCAAAATACATAAATTAGAATTTAAAACTAAGGGTCTTACATTACTATCCCCCTAAAATTAGTTTCGTCCTCGAAACTATGCGTCGAGAAATAAATCAGAGTGTTGTTTCCTCACCTTGCTCTCAAATTCCCAAGTCGCATATCCCGTAGTTGGGTCCCAAGCCACCTTGACCAACGAAACATCCTTATTCCTTAATCGCTTAATCTTCCAATCATCAATTCTTACAGGTAATATTTCAAATGACAAGTTATTCTTCAGTTGAATTGTGTCTGGTTTGATCACATGAGACAGATCTGCAAGGTATTTCCTTAACTGCGACACATGAAACACGTCATGAATATTGGACAGTATCGGAGGCAATGGAATCCGATAAGCAACAAGTCCAATTCGTGCAGAAATCTGATATGGTCCAATGAATTTCTGAGTCAATTTCTTCGATTTCAAGGCTCTACCAACTCCAGTCGTAGGTGTGACTCTTAGAAATACATGGTCACCCTATTCAAATTCTAGAAGTCTGCGACGCTTGTTCGCATAACTCTTCTGACGATCTTGTGAAATCTTCATTTTCTCTTTTATCTTCTTGACCTTATTTGTAGTTTGTTGTACCATATCCGGTCCTACAATCATACTTTCACCGTCCTTATACCAACACAAAGGCGTTTGACACTTGCGCCCATATAACGCCTCATATGGTGCCATTCCAATACTTGCGGGGAAACTATTGTTGTAAGTAAACTCAACCAACGGAAGTACATCATCCCAACTTCCTTTATCATCTAATACACATGCTCTTAATAGGTCTTCCAAGGACTGATTTGTCCTCTCAGTCTGTCCGTCCGTTTGTGGAAGGTAAGCCGAACTCAATCTTAGTTTCGTTCCCAACGCTTCATGCAATGCTCCCCAAAAGTGTGATGTGAACTTTGGGTCACGGTCTGATACGATACTCGACTGTACTCCATGTAATCTCACAATCTCAGCAATGTAGATCTCGGTTAGCTAATCCACCTTATAGATGGTCTTTACTGGTAAAAAGTGTGCGAATTTAGTTAATCAATCCACTATCTCCCAAATAGAATCATTCTTTCTCCTTGTTTTCGGCAACCCAATTATAAAATCCATGGAAATGTTGTCCCACTTCTACTCAGGTATATCTAAAGGTTGCAACATTCCAGCAGGTCGTTGATGTTCCACTTTCGCTTTCTGACAAGTTAAACAAGTTGATACATACTCCGCTACATGTCTCTTCATTCCTGGCCACCAATAATTCTGCCTCAAATCCTAATACATCTTTGTTGCTCCGGGATGAATACTCAATTTACTCTTATGAGCCTCTTCTAAAATTGTTTTCCTTATATCTACAATTTATGGTACACAAATCCTACTATTACATCTCAAAATATTATCTGGTCCGACCTTAAACTGAGTTGTCTTCCCTTGCACTATTAGGTTGCTCTTCTCTTGAATTAAGATGTCATCTTGAGAATTCACAATGTCTTCAAGTAGTCCACTCGAAATATTAATCATTCCGAATTTCAAAATTCCTTGTGCAAACTCTACGTTCAAGTGTAGTTCTCTAAAAGCTTCCCACAACTCTTGTTGTCTAGCCATCACTGTTGAAGACACCAATACACTTCTTCTATTCAACGCATCAACCACTACATTGGCCTACCCAGGGTGGTACTGAAGTGTGAAATCAAAATCCTTGAGAGTCTCCATCCATCGTCTCTGACGCATGTTCAATTCCTTCTGATCAAATAAATATTTCAAACTTTTATGGTCACTGAACACTGTGAAGTGCATCCATATAAATAGTGCCTCCAGAACTTCAATGCAAAAACTACAACATCAAGCTCCAAGTCACGAGTAGGATAGTTTCTTTCATGAATCTTCAACTATCTTGAGGCGTAAGCTACAGCTTTCTTGTGTTGCATCAGAACACATCCCAAACCTTGGTGAGATGCATCACAGTAAATTTCATATGGTTCTTCTAATTGCGGTAATATCAATACTGGTGAGGTTATCTACCTTCTCTTTAGTAACTAAAAATTTTCCTCACACTTCTCCGTCCATGAAAACGATCTATCTTTTCTAGTAAGTTGTGTCAATGGAGATACAATCTTGGCAAATCCTTCAATAAACCTCCTGTAGTACCCTGCAAGTCCTACGAAACTTCGTATGTCAGTGATAGTCTGAGGCTGTTTCCAAGCAAGAATTGTCTCAACCTTTGCCGGATCCACAACGATCCCTTCCTTGGTTATCAGATATCCTAAGAAATTCACTTCTTCAAGGGAAAACTCATACTTCGACAGATTGGCATACAATTGCTTCTCACGTAAAATTTCAAGAACTTGGCGTAATTGTTCTCTATGTTCTTCCTCAGTCCTTGAATAAATTAATATATCATCAATTAACACCACAACAAATTTATCTAGGAATGGACTAATGATTTTGTTCATGTAGTCCATAAAAGTTGTTGGTGCATTGCTAACTCCAAACGACATAACAAGATATTCATAATGTCCATAACGGGGTCTGAAAGCAGTTTTTTGAATATCTCCTTCCCTTACACGAATCTGATGGTAACCCGACTTTAAGTCAATCTTCGAAAATGTCGTGGCTCCTCTCAACTGATCCATCAAATCATCAATGAGTGGCAAAGGATAACGATTCTTAATAGTTTCCTTATTAAGTTGTCTATAATCCACACATAAGCGTGAGCTTCCGTCCTTCTTCTTAACTAGCAACACCGGAGCTCCCCATGGTGATACACTTGGCCTAATAAATTTCTTCTCCAACAAATCTTCAATTTGGCCTTTGAGCTCATTTAATTCCAATGGGGACATTCGATACGGTACAATTGAAATTGGTGCGGTTCCTGGATGCAAATCAACAAAAAATTCCACTTCTCTTACCGGTGGCAATACTGGAATTTCTGTTGGAAATATGTCCGGGTACTCATTGACACACATCACATCCTCCATGTTCACATTTATCTTTGCCTCCACATTATCCAAAGACAATACCTCACGAGTTCCTTCTCTTAGCGACACTCCGAGTTTGTTAGCAGCTAGATACTTAAGAACTCCTGGTTCGGAGAAAAGAACCAATTTGCGAGCACAGTCTAGGATCACATAATGATACGACATCCAATCTATACCGAGAATGACCTCGAGTGATTGTAGAGGTAAACAAATCAAATTAATCAAGAAATCCCTATTCTGGATAGTTATTTGTCAATGTAAATATGCAGAATTTACTGTCAAAGTCTTAGTAGGTGTGGAAACCACCAAATCAAAAGGCAAAGCATATACAGATAACTTCAAATGATTCACGCAATCCATAGCAATGAAGGAATGGTTTTCCCCCGAATTAAAAAGTGCAGTTAGAGTGTTACCTGCAATCTCACAGTCACGTTGAATCAAATTGCTAGATAGATTTCCAGCTTCAGCACTCACGCAATAAACGCGTCCTGTAGCAGTAGGACGAGTAGCTCTAGTTACATTCACAACTGGTTCCACCTTCGGAGCCGTGCAATCCATTGCAATGTGCCCTGGCTTCTTGCAGTTGTAGCAAGTAAGTCCCCTAGAGGTACAAACATTAGAATAATGTCCCTCTTCCCCACATTGGAAACATCGATTCCCTTGTCCCAATTGCCTTCTAAAATTCCGGTTCCCCGGTAGATTCTGCCCCCAGTCTGTGCAGCAACAGAAGCGGCCATGTTATTCATTGCTTCAGCCATTCGATCGTCCCTGTTGACGTTGATTCTTGCAGCGTCATTCCTTCTTGGAGTCATTGTTTCCTATAAAACCAATCATCAAGAAGAAATCTTACCACCCCCTTAGAAAAATTCCAAAAGACAGCTTTCGACTTCATTAACACATAACAAATTTAACAAGACTTGACAACTCAACAACTTACCCCGATTCATGATCAGAAAACGACTTCCAACCTACAAGTTGAAGTACAATATAATCAAAGCTCTGATACCACTAATGTAACACCCTGATTTTTAATAGTGCGAGTGTATTTTTTTTCTTTAATCGTTTAATAAAATATCTAAGTGTAGCACAAACTGACAAATTAATGTCATAATTAATTACATCATAATTATAACAAACTGAAATAGTCTTGAGGTGATAAACCAAAATATCGAAATATAAAATACACCAATACTATGAGACCTATCAGGCATCGCTCATACCCTTGAGGTATTCTCGGTAGACATGTGTACAAGTACTGCTCCAAGAAATACTACTCCGCCAATGGTCACGTTAAAAAAAATGGAACATGGACCCACCAAAACAGAAGTCATCTGACCGTATAAGTATAATTACAGTCATCCCAAAATGAAATAGGTACATCCACCAAAAGAAGACATCAAGTCCCTATACAACAAAACTAATCTGATCATACTCTAGCAACTACACTAACATGGGTGACCTCGACACACTCCACAAGTCCCGTCTGACGCAGTACCCATCTTCAAGGTAGCCTCCTCCTCATCAACATCCATAAACGGATCAGCCTCTTCAAAAGTCAGATCCACCCACGAGATAGGTGGCTTTGGCGGCGCTGCAATCTTAAAACAATTCATTAACTTAATGATGGTCGGTAAGCGATCATTCACTAGAAATGGAAGCTCTGACTTAGCCCGCCTAGACAGTCCTGTAATCTCTCGCTCCGCTGGCATCGACCCCTTATCCTTTTAGCCAGTCTTCGGTCCAACCATTGTATTTCCAACTCCTACGGTGGTATCTGCCTCAACTCTAACTAAGGAATCCTCTGCATCTTCCCATGCTTCATTCATCCCAAGCACCAATCCTGAAGGTACCGGATAGTCGATCCTCTTACGAGTGAGCTCCACGAGGTATACTGGTCCAACTTTCCTACTTGTCCTAACTACTCTCCCCGTATAAGTAGCACTGCTTGAGATGGGGTCATACGACGTTTTCGTTGTCAAGGTAACAGTCGGTGGCACGAACTTGGGTATCATCTTAGGGCAAAGCCCAATTTCCACAATAATTGTAAAGGGTCACCATTCGAAATTAACAAATAACACTTAACACAATTCTTATAGTTTCAAAGGCTTAAGAGAATATTTCGTCTTAGCATACTCCACGAAAGGGTTTTCATATGTTAAAAGTGCATAAACAATGTTGAAAAATGAAGTTTTTGATAAAACTGCACTATCGTATTCGCATACAACATTTTCATAGCCGAATACAAGTGTAAAGCCAATAGCCAAAACTGCACATTTGTATTCGACTACAAGATGATGTAACCAAATACAAGTCAAGTCAGTGGCAAAAATCACTCAGTTGTATTCAATCACAATGTTTCGTATCCGAATACGAAGTTAAAATTTTGAATAAAAACTGAACGTTACAGACATGTATTTGACTACACACTGCATGTAGCCGAATACAACTGCTAAATTTTGCAGGTTTTTTAGTTTTAAAAGAGTCTGAATCATTTAACACTTACGATAAAAAGTCCATCAATAATACTTCAAACATTGATAATATCAATTATGAACACATAATTCACACCAAATTAATCTCCACAAATTCACACCTAAATCACACATCAAACATTCATAACATCAATTATGAACACATAATTACATTGGAACTTAATCAACACAAATTCACACCTTAACGCAATTACGGCACAATAATAAACAACAACCGAGTATGTATATATAATCATCATAGTATAACAAACATGACTTGTGTGTCAAGCACCCTAATGCAATGCATATATGCCGATGCGCATGATTCTAGAATTTTCAACAAAAAACCTTCATCGAAGGGCGTAAATCATAATTTTACCGCCTATCACGGGCCTTAGTAGTAATAACCGAGGTGCAGTCTCTCACAGGCTAGCACGATTTACTAGAGTTTAGCCTATCACATGCCTTACACATTAGTTAAATTCTCGTAAGGATAAGATGAACCAACTATCACATGGAACCACCTTGTGGCCCATTACGGTCACCACTTAACTTCGTGGCCCATCACAGTCACCACTTAATACCGTGGCCCATCGCGGTCACGAATGATATTGTGGCTCATCACGGTCACCACAAAGCTATGAAATGCATGAGCATACTCTAACTCTTTTCACCACAATCATTAAGTAAATGCAGGTATTAAAAGATTCCCCATTTTTAATACTCATTTAACACTAACGATTTTTCAAACTTATCATAGAGTATACTCAAAATTGATTTTCCTCAATAAAATTCATAACGCACATATTACCAGTTATGAATACATAATCACATCATAACTTAATCACCACTACAAAATTAATATATCAGAGTTCTCCCCACCGCTAACTTGATGCCAACGATCTCGATTCCTTTTCGATACTCAAGGAGCTAACTACATAAATATAAATATTTATAACAATTTGTTCACAACTAAAATTTATCCAACCATAAAAAAATTCCAAAATTTATATATTTTTCACACACCAAACTTTTAAAACCAAATAATCTACATTATTTAGTTAAAACTAAATAAAATAAATATTGTACAAATCAAACATACACACACTCGACTATTAAAGCACCGAAATTTTGAGTTAATAAAATACTCTAAACATTTTCTTTTTAAACTCAGTCCAAGAGTAATTATAGAGTAACATTTTAAACTCTAACCATTTTAATTTCAATCTAACTTTTTGCTCAAACTTTTTAACTTTGTTAAAATTTGAACTTTTTTACAACTTTATCAACTCTCATTTTTATTTTTATTTTTTGTAAAATTTGAACTTTAGTTCGAACTCATTTATTTGAATATAACTCATTACATAACTCAAACAAATCAAATTTAATTTCTTATTTTTTTTAACCATTACTAACAAAATCAACAACATTAATCATATATCAATCACACATATAGAGTCCTTACAATTTGGAAGGAGCACTTACCTTCTTTATCGCTTTCTCAACTGTTTTCGCTACCACAATCAAATACGGTGAAAACCCTCGCTCGCGTCGAGACCTCAAAAGTTAGCTCACAAGCACTATAGTGAAGAAGAAGAAGAAGAAGAAGAAGAAGAAGAAGAAGAAGAAGAAGAAGAAGAAGAAGAAGAAGAAGAAGAAGAAGAAGAAGAAGAAGAAGAAGAAGAAGAAGAAGAAGAAGAAGAAGAAGAAGAAGAAGAAGAAGAAGAAGAAGAAGAAGAAGAAGAAGAAGAAGAAGAAGAAGAAGAAGAAGAAGAAGAAGAAGAAGAAGAAGAAGAAGAAGAAGAAGAAGAAGAAGAAGAAGAAGAAGAAGAAGAAGAAGAAGAAGAAGAAGAAGAAGAAGAAGAAGAAGAAGAAGAAGAAGAAGAAGAAGAAGAAGAAGAAGAAGAAGAAGAAGAAGAAGAAGAAGAAGAAGAAGAAGAAGAAGAAGAAGAAGAAGAAGAAGAAGAAGAAGAAGAAGAAGAAGAAGAAGAAGAAGAAGAAGAAGAAGAAGAAGAAGAAGAAGAAGAAGAAGAAGAAGAAGAAGAAGAAGAAGAAGAAGAAGAAGAAGAAGAAGAAGAAGAAGAAGAAGAAGAAGAAGAAGAAGAAGAAGAAGAAGAAGAAGAAGAAGAAGAAGAAGCAGCACTCCTCTGACGATCTTGTGAGACCTTCATTTTCTCTTTTATCTATTTGACCTTATATTGTTGACCTTCATTTTCTCTTTTATCTTTTTGACCTTATATGTAGTTTGTTGCAGGGACTCTCTGATAACAATATTAACCCTATTTTTAGGCTACTGTCTTGGATTGCTCCAAAATGTCGCCAGAAAATCCTTCGGTGAAAATCCCAAATTCCTTCGTTTAGACCCCTTTTTCAATTTTTTGAATTTTTCATATCCTCCAAAAATTCCAAAAAAACTTTGTGTTGCTTTTATTTGATTTTTCGAAATTTTTTGTGGTATTTTTATATTTTTTTGGATTTTATTTGATAGGGTTTTCTATTTTTCACATCAATTTTAGCAATAGGGACATTGTTGAAATTTTCAGAATTGTTATTTTGCATCTTATTGTTATGATGATGCATGACTAGGGCTAGTTTTGTGAATCTTCATTCCTTTGAACCTTAAATAGATAGGACATTTCATTTACGTCGTAGACTTAATGGAGCTGCTATTGTTAACGAGTTAGATAGTGAAAGTGACAACTTGCTGCAAAATATGGCTGATGCGAATAATAGAACCTTAAGACAACTTGCCGCACCTAATGTAACACCCCATTTTTCAAAGCGATGGTATATTTTTTTTTTTAAAAGTAATTAAAATAAAACAGAGAATTAAATCAGGAAATGCCTTTGGATAAATAATTGAGTCATTATAATTTACAAGCAGCGGAAAAGTTTCTCCAATTATAAATCTAAAACATTTACACAATAACAAATGGTACATGGAACCCATTCAAGTAAAAAGTCAAACTGACAATATTAGTATAAGTACAGTTTTCCAAACTAAAAATACTCCAATCCAAAAAGAAGGACACCTAGTCCCTATACATCATCCTAATCTGATCATCCTACCAAAAAGCTATACACCCTGAGTATCTCCACGCGCCCCGTGAGATCCTCCTAACGTAACTGCAGTCACGCGTTCCCATCTCCATTCCCGTCCGTAGGGTACGAACCGGTAGGACCGTCCTGACTCTCATCTGAGGGCAAAGCCCAGATTTCCACAATAATTGTAAAGGGTCACCAACCAAAAAAAATAACAGTTAACACATAGCAATTAAGATTTTAAATGCTCAAAATAACCTTTCAACTAAGCATGCACCTTAAAAGGGTTTCCATATGCCAAACATGCATAAACAAGGTTGAGAAATGAAGTTTTTAACAAAACAACATTGTTGTATTCGAATACAGCATCTCTGTATTCGAATACAAGGCTGTTTCAGCATTCAGCAAAAAAAACAGCATGTCTGTATTCGAATACAACAGTCTGTATTCGACTACACAGCAAGTCAGTAGCAAAATGTATTCGAATACAGCAGTCTGTATTCGACTACACAGTAAGTCAGTGGCAAAAACAGCATGTCTGTATTCGAATACAACAGTCTGTATTCGACTACACAGCAAGTCAGTAGCAAAATGTATTCGAATACAGCAGTCTGTATTCGACTACACAGTAAGTCAGTGGCAAAAACAGCATGTCTGTATTCGAATACAACAGTCTGTATTCGACTACACAGCAAGTCAGTAGCAAAATGTATTCGAATACAGCAGTCTGTATTCGACTACACAGTAAGTCAGTGGCAAAAACAGCATGTCTGTATTCGAATACAACAGTCTGTATTCGACTACACAGCAAGTCAGTAGCAAAATGTATTCGAATACAGCAGTCTGTATTCGACTACACAGTAAGTCAGTGGCAAAAACAGCATGTCTGTATTCGAATACAACAGTCTGTATTCGACTACACAGCAAGTCAGTAGCAAAATGTATTCGAATACAGCAGTCTGTATTCGACTACACAGTAAGTCAGTGGCAAAAACAGCATGTCTGTATTCGAATACAACAGTCTGTATTCGACTACACAGCAAGTCAGTAGCAAAATGTATTCGAATACAGCAGTCTGTATTCGACTACACAGTAAGTCAGTGGCAAAAACAGCATGTCTGTATTCGAATACAACAGTCTGTATTCGACTACACAGCAAGTCAGTAGCAAAATGTATTCGAATACAGCAGTCTGTATTCGACTACACAGTAAGTCAGTGGCAAAAACAGCATGTCTGTATTCGAATACAACAGTCTGTATTCGACTACACAGCAAGTCAGTAGCAAAATGTATTCGAATACAGCAGTCTGTATTCGACTACACAGTAAGTCAGTGGCAAAAACAGCATGTCTGTATTCGAATACAACAGTCTGTATTCGACTACACAGCAAGTCAGTAGCAAAATGTATTCGAATACAGCAGTCTGTATTCGACTACACAGTAAGTCAGTGGCAAAAACAGCATGTCTGTATTCGAATACAACAGTCTGTATTCGACTACACAGCAAGTCAGTAGCAAAATGTATTCGAATACAGCAGTCTGTATTCGACTACACAGTAAGTCAGTGGCAAAAACAGCATGTCTGTATTCGAATACAACAGTCTGTATTCGACTACACAGCAAGTCAGTAGCAAAATGTATTCGAATACAGCAGTCTGTATTCGACTACACAGTAAGTCAGTGGCAAAAACAGCATGTCTGTATTCGAATACAACAGTCTGTATTCGACTACACAGCAAGTCAGTAGCAAAATGTATTCGAATACAGCAGTCTGTATTCGACTACACAGTAAGTCAGTGGCAAAAACAGCATGTCTGTATTCGAATACAACAGTCTGTATTCGACTACACAGCAAGTCAGTAGCAAAATGTATTCGAATACAGCAGTCTGTATTCGACTACACAGTAAGTCAGTGGCAAAAACAGCATGTCTGTATTCGAATACAACAGTCTGTATTCGACTACACAGCAAGTCAGTAGCAAAATGTATTCGAATACAGCAGTCTGTATTCGACTACACAGTAAGTCAGTGGCAAAAACAGCATGTCTGTATTCGAATACAACAGTCTGTATTCGACTACACAGCAAGTCAGTAGCAAAATGTATTCGAATACAGCAGTCTGTATTCGACTACACAGTAAGTCAGTGGCAAAAACAGCATGTCTGTATTCGAATACAACAGTCTGTATTCGACTACACAGCAAGTCAGTAGCAAAATGTATTCGAATACAGCAGTCTGTATTCGACTACACAGTAAGTCAGTGGCAAAAACAGCATGTCTGTATTCGAATACAACAGTCTGTATTCGACTACACAGCAAGTCAGTAGCAAAATGTATTCGAATACAGCAGTCTGTATTCGACTACACAGTAAGTCAGTGGCAAAAACAGCATGTCTGTATTCGAATACAACAGTCTGTATTCGACTACACAGCAAGTCAGTAGCAAAATGTATTCGAATACAGCAGTCTGTATTCGACTACACAGTAAGTCAGTGGCAAAAACAGCATGTCTGTATTCGAATACAACAGTCTGTATTCGACTACACAGCAAGTCAGTAGCAAAATGTATTCGAATACAGCAGTCTGTATTCGACTACACAGTAAGTCAGTGGCAAAAACAGCATGTCTGTATTCGAATACAACAGTCTGTATTCGACTACACAGCAAGTCAGTAGCAAAATGTATTCGAATACAGCAGTCTGTATTCGACTACACAGTAAGTCAGTGGCAAAAACAGCATGTCTGTATTCGAATACAACAGTCTGTATTCGACTACACAGCAAGTCAGTAGCAAAATGTATTCGAATACAGCAGTCTGTATTCGACTACACAGTAAGTCAGTGGCAAAAACAGCATGTCTGTATTCGAATACAACAGTCTGTATTCGACTACACAGCAAGTCAGTAGCAAAATGTATTCGAATACAGCAGTCTGTATTCGACTACACAGTAAGTCAGTGGCAAAAACAGCATGTCTGTATTCGAATACAACAGTCTGTATTCGACTACACAGCAAGTCAGTAGCAAAATGTATTCGAATACAGCAGTCTGTATTCGACTACACAGTAAGTCAGTGGCAAAAACAGCATGTCTGTATTCGAATACAACAGTCTGTATTCGACTACACAGCAAGTCAGTAGCAAAATGTATTCGAATACAGCAGTCTGTATTCGACTACACAGTAAGTCAGTGGCAAAAACAGCATGTCTGTATTCGAATACAACAGTCTGTATTCGACTACACAGCAAGTCAGTAGCAAAATGTATTCGAATACAGCAGTCTGTATTCGACTACACAGTAAGTCAGTGGCAAAAACAGCATGTCTGTATTCGAATACAACAGTCTGTATTCGACTACACAGCAAGTCAGTAGCAAAATGTATTCGAATACAGCAGTCTGTATTCGACTACACAGTAAGTCAGTGGCAAAAACAGCATGTCTGTATTCGAATACAACAGTCTGTATTCGACTACACAGCAAGTCAGTAGCAAAATGTATTCGAATACAGCAGTCTGTATTCGACTACACAGTAAGTCAGTGGCAAAAACAGCATGTCTGTATTCGAATACAACAGTCTGTATTCGACTACACAGCAAGTCAGTAGCAAAATGTATTCGAATACAGCAGTCTGTATTCGACTACACAGTAAGTCAGTGGCAAAAACAGCATGTCTGTATTCGAATACAACAGTCTGTATTCGACTACACAGCAAGTCAGTAGCAAAATGTATTCGAATACAGCAGTCTGTATTCGACTACACAGTAAGTCAGTGGCAAAAACAGCATGTCTGTATTCGAATACAACAGTCTGTATTCGACTACACAGCAAGTCAGTAGCAAAATGTATTCGAATACAGCAGTCTGTATTCGACTACACAGTAAGTCAGTGGCAAAAACAGCATGTCTGTATTCGAATACAACAGTCTGTATTCGACTACACAGCAAGTCAGTAGCAAAATGTATTCGAATACAGCAGTCTGTATTCGACTACACAGTAAGTCAGTGGCAAAAACAGCATGTCTGTATTCGAATACAACAGTCTGTATTCGACTACACAGCAAGTCAGTAGCAAAATGTATTCGAATACAGCAGTCTGTATTCGACTACACAGTAAGTCAGTGGCAAAAACAGCATGTCTGTATTCGAATACAACAGTCTGTATTCGACTACACAGCAAGTCAGTAGCAAAATGTATTCGAATACAGCAGTCTGTATTCGACTACACAGTAAGTCAGTGGCAAAAACAGCATGTCTGTATTCGAATACAACAGTCTGTATTCGACTACACAGCAAGTCAGTAGCAAAATGTATTCGAATACAGCAGTCTGTATTCGACTACACAGTAAGTCAGTGGCAAAAACAGCATGTCTGTATTCGAATACAACAGTCTGTATTCGACTACACAGCAAGTCAGTAGCAAAATGTATTCGAATACAGCAGTCTGTATTCGACTACACAGTAAGTCAGTGGCAAAAACAGCATGTCTGTATTCGAATACAACAGTCTGTATTCGACTACACAGCAAGTCAGTAGCAAAATGTATTCGAATACAGCAGTCTGTATTCGACTACACAGTAAGTCAGTGGCAAAAACAGCATGTCTGTATTCGAATACAACAGTCTGTATTCGACTACACAGCAAGTCAGTAGCAAAATGTATTCGAATACAGCAGTCTGTATTCGACTACACAGTAAGTCAGTGGCAAAAACAGCATGTCTGTATTCGAATACAACAGTCTGTATTCGACTACACAGCAAGTCAGTAGCAAAATGTATTCGAATACAGCAGTCTGTATTCGACTACACAGTAAGTCAGTGGCAAAAACAGCATGTCTGTATTCGAATACAACAGTCTGTATTCGACTACACAGCAAGTCAGTAGCAAAATGTATTCGAATACAGCAGTCTGTATTCGACTACACAGTAAGTCAGTGGCAAAAACAGCATGTCTGTATTCGAATACAACAGTCTGTATTCGACTACACAGCAAGTCAGTAGCAAAATGTATTCGAATACAGCAGTCTGTATTCGACTACACAGTAAGTCAGTGGCAAAAACAGCATGTCTGTATTCGAATACAACAGTCTGTATTCGACTACACAGCAAGTCAGTAGCAAAATGTATTCGAATACAGCAGTCTGTATTCGACTACACAGTAAGTCAGTGGCAAAAACAGCATGTCTGTATTCGAATACAACAGTCTGTATTCGACTACACAGCAAGTCAGTAGCAAAATGTATTCGAATACAGCAGTCTGTATTCGACTACACAGTAAGTCAGTGGCAAAAACAGCATGTCTGTATTCGAATACAACAGTCTGTATTCGACTACACAGCAAGTCAGTAGCAAAATGTATTCGAATACAGCAGTCTGTATTCGACTACACAGTAAGTCAGTGGCAAAAACAGCATGTCTGTATTCGAATACAACAGTCTGTATTCGACTACACAGCAAGTCAGTAGCAAAATGTATTCGAATACAGCAGTCTGTATTCGACTACACAGTAAGTCAGTGGCAAAAACAGCATGTCTGTATTCGAATACAACAGTCTGTATTCGACTACACAGCAAGTCAGTAGCAAAATGTATTCGAATACAGCAGTCTGTATTCGACTACACAGTAAGTCAGTGGCAAAAACAGCATGTCTGTATTCGAATACAACAGTCTGTATTCGACTACACAGCAAGTCAGTAGCAAAATGTATTCGAATACAGCAGTCTGTATTCGACTACACAGTAAGTCAGTGGCAAAAACAGCATGTCTGTATTCGAATACAACAGTCTGTATTCGACTACACAGCAAGTCAGTAGCAAAATGTATTCGAATACAGCAGTCTGTATTCGACTACACAGTAAGTCAGTGGCAAAAACAGCATGTCTGTATTCGAATACAACAGTCTGTATTCGACTACACAGCAAGTCAGTAGCAAAATGTATTCGAATACAGCAGTCTGTATTCGACTACACAGTAAGTCAGTGGCAAAAACAGCATGTCTGTATTCGAATACAACAGTCTGTATTCGACTACACAGCAAGTCAGTAGCAAAATGTATTCGAATACAGCAGTCTGTATTCGACTACACAGTAAGTCAGTGGCAAAAACAGCATGTCTGTATTCGAATACAACAGTCTGTATTCGACTACACAGCAAGTCAGTAGCAAAATGTATTCGAATACAGCAGTCTGTATTCGACTACACAGTAAGTCAGTGGCAAAAACAGCATGTCTGTATTCGAATACAACAGTCTGTATTCGACTACACAGCAAGTCAGTAGCAAAATGTATTCGAATACAGCAGTCTGTATTCGACTACACAGTAAGTCAGTGGCAAAAACAGCATGTCTGTATTCGAATACAACAGTCTGTATTCGACTACACAGCAAGTCAGTAGCAAAATGTATTCGAATACAGCAGTCTGTATTCGACTACACAGTAAGTCAGTGGCAAAAACAGCATGTCTGTATTCGAATACAACAGTCTGTATTCGACTACACAGCAAGTCAGTAGCAAAATGTATTCGAATACAGCAGTCTGTATTCGACTACACAGTAAGTCAGTGGCAAAAACAGCATGTCTGTATTCGAATACAACAGTCTGTATTCGACTACACAGCAAGTCAGTAGCAAAATGTATTCGAATACAGCAGTCTGTATTCGACTACACAGTAAGTCAGTGGCAAAAACAGCATGTCTGTATTCGAATACAACAGTCTGTATTCGACTACACAGCAAGTCAGTAGCAAAATGTATTCGAATACAGCAGTCTGTATTCGACTACACAGTAAGTCAGTGGCAAAAACAGCATGTCTGTATTCGAATACAACAGTCTGTATTCGACTACACAGCAAGTCAGTAGCAAAATGTATTCGAATACAGCAGTCTGTATTCGACTACACAGTAAGTCAGTGGCAAAAACAGCATGTCTGTATTCGAATACAACAGTCTGTATTCGACTACACAGCAAGTCAGTAGCAAAATGTATTCGAATACAGCAGTCTGTATTCGACTACACAGTAAGTCAGTGGCAAAAACAGCATGTCTGTATTCGAATACAACAGTCTGTATTCGACTACACAGCAAGTCAGTAGCAAAATGTATTCGAATACAGCAGTCTGTATTCGACTACACAGTAAGTCAGTGGCAAAAACAGCATGTCTGTATTCGAATACAACAGTCTGTATTCGACTACACAGCAAGTCAGTAGCAAAATGTATTCGAATACAGCAGTCTGTATTCGACTACACAGTAAGTCAGTGGCAAAAACAGCATGTCTGTATTCGAATACAACAGTCTGTATTCGACTACACAGCAAGTCAGTAGCAAAATGTATTCGAATACAGCAGTCTGTATTCGACTACACAGTAAGTCAGTGGCAAAAACAGCATGTCTGTATTCGAATACAACAGTCTGTATTCGACTACACAGCAAGTCAGTAGCAAAATGTATTCGAATACAGCAGTCTGTATTCGACTACACAGTAAGTCAGTGGCAAAAACAGCATGTCTGTATTCGAATACAACAGTCTGTATTCGACTACACAGCAAGTCAGTAGCAAAATGTATTCGAATACAGCAGTCTGTATTCGACTACACAGTAAGTCAGTGGCAAAAACAGCATGTCTGTATTCGAATACAACAGTCTGTATTCGACTACACAGCAAGTCAGTAGCAAAATGTATTCGAATACAGCAGTCTGTATTCGACTACACAGTAAGTCAGTGGCAAAAACAGCATGTCTGTATTCGAATACAACAGTCTGTATTCGACTACACAGCAAGTCAGTAGCAAAATGTATTCGAATACAGCAGTCTGTATTCGACTACACAGTAAGTCAGTGGCAAAAACAGCATGTCTGTATTCGAATACAACAGTCTGTATTCGACTACACAGCAAGTCAGTAGCAAAATGTATTCGAATACAGCAGTCTGTATTCGACTACACAGTAAGTCAGTGGCAAAAACAGCATGTCTGTATTCGAATACAACAGTCTGTATTCGACTACACAGCAAGTCAGTAGCAAAATGTATTCGAATACAGCAGTCTGTATTCGACTACACAGTAAGTCAGTGGCAAAAACAGCATGTCTGTATTCGAATACAACAGTCTGTATTCGACTACACAGCAAGTCAGTAGCAAAATGTATTCGAATACAGCAGTCTGTATTCGACTACACAGTAAGTCAGTGGCAAAAACAGCATGTCTGTATTCGAATACAACAGTCTGTATTCGACTACACAGCAAGTCAGTAGCAAAATGTATTCGAATACAGCAGTCTGTATTCGACTACACAGTAAGTCAGTGGCAAAAACAGCATGTCTGTATTCGAATACAACAGTCTGTATTCGACTACACAGCAAGTCAGTAGCAAAATGTATTCGAATACAGCAGTCTGTATTCGACTACACAGTAAGTCAGTGGCAAAAACAGCATGTCTGTATTCGAATACAACAGTCTGTATTCGACTACACAGCAAGTCAGTAGCAAAATGTATTCGAATACAGCAGTCTGTATTCGACTACACAGTAAGTCAGTGGCAAAAACAGCATGTCTGTATTCGAATACAACAGTCTGTATTCGACTACACAGCAAGTCAGTAGCAAAATGTATTCGAATACAGCAGTCTGTATTCGACTACACAGTAAGTCAGTGGCAAAAACAGCATGTCTGTATTCGAATACAACAGTCTGTATTCGACTACACAGCAAGTCAGTAGCAAAATGTATTCGAATACAGCAGTCTGTATTCGACTACACAGTAAGTCAGTGGCAAAAACAGCATGTCTGTATTCGAATACAACAGTCTGTATTCGACTACACAGCAAGTCAGTAGCAAAATGTATTCGAATACAGCAGTCTGTATTCGACTACACAGTAAGTCAGTGGCAAAAACAGCATGTCTGTATTCGAATACAACAGTCTGTATTCGACTACACAGCAAGTCAGTAGCAAAATGTATTCGAATACAGCAGTCTGTATTCGACTACACAGTAAGTCAGTGGCAAAAACAGCATGTCTGTATTCGAATACAACAGTCTGTATTCGACTACACAGCAAGTCAGTAGCAAAATGTATTCGAATACAGCAGTCTGTATTCGACTACACAGTAAGTCAGTGGCAAAAACAGCATGTCTGTATTCGAATACAACAGTCTGTATTCGACTACACAGCAAGTCAGTAGCAAAATGTATTCGAATACAGCAGTCTGTATTCGACTACACAGTAAGTCAGTGGCAAAAACAGCATGTCTGTATTCGAATACAACAGTCTGTATTCGACTACACAGCAAGTCAGTAGCAAAATGTATTCGAATACAGCAGTCTGTATTCGACTACACAGTAAGTCAGTGGCAAAAACAGCATGTCTGTATTCGAATACAACAGTCTGTATTCGACTACACAGCAAGTCAGTAGCAAAATGTATTCGAATACAGCAGTCTGTATTCGACTACACAGTAAGTCAGTGGCAAAAACAGCATGTCTGTATTCGAATACAACAGTCTGTATTCGACTACACAGCAAGTCAGTAGCAAAATGTATTCGAATACAGCAGTCTGTATTCGACTACACAGTAAGTCAGTGGCAAAAACAGCATGTCTGTATTCGAATACAACAGTCTGTATTCGACTACACAGCAAGTCAGTAGCAAAATGTATTCGAATACAGCAGTCTGTATTCGACTACACAGTAAGTCAGTGGCAAAAACAGCATGTCTGTATTCGAATACAACAGTCTGTATTCGACTACACAGCAAGTCAGTAGCAAAATGTATTCGAATACAGCAGTCTACCGTTTCACCCGAAACGCCTTAAATTCTCCGTAAAGGATTTATCGCAGTTAAATTCAATTTATTTATCGACGAGAAATTTTAATTGGCATCAAAATATCTTTTTGATTATAAAACTCCAAAATATTATTAACTTTGGCTTAAAAGCCTCCGAGCCAAAATCCAAAATACACCAAAAATACCTAAATGGTACTTTAAAATTATGGGTCTTACAACGATCGTAACACACATGGCGTGAGGCGTCAGTGTCTATCCACCATCCATCTGATCCACCAACAAGGTTGCTCTCAGTTATCATAGCAATGAATTGCTCTTCTAACAGGTTAGCTTGATTAGAAGGGTCTGGCTTGCTTATACACTTGCGTACCATATGACCCTCTTTCCCACAATGAAAGCAGATAAAAGGTGGGGGATGGACATTTCTAGGAGGTGGTTGTTGCCTTATAATTGTGACCTTGGAGGGTTCCCATTCTTGTTGTTGTTCTTTAAAGTGCAATTCTGATTCTTTAGTTGTTTGCCATTTGGCTTCAGAACTGCTCCGATGAATTTCTTTTTCTTGTTATTTGCTACAAGAAGAACTTCATCTTTCTGGTCTTGATTTTGGGATTCCTCCTCAATTCTAAGGCGGATTATCATACTTTCTAGAGAGAATTCTTTTGTTTTATGTCTGAGAGAATTTTTAAAATCTTTCCAAGCAAGGGGAAGTTTGTCAATAATAACAGCAATTTGAAACTGTTCATTTAGGGACATACCTTCAAAAATGATCTCGTGAGCAACTTTCTTGATTTCATGAGACTGAGCTTCCACTAATCTGTCATCTAATATTTGAGGTAGCGGCTAACAACATACTTTTTGCCTCCAGCTTCCTCAGTATCATATTTCTTCTTTAGAGCATTCCAAACATGTTTAACAGTATTGATGTAGGAACTGTAGTAATCATATAGATCATCAGCAAATCCATTAAGAATATAACTCTTACATAAGTAATCATTATGTTCCCATTGGGTTAATTCAACAGCTTTCGTATCCTTTTCGGTTTGTTCAACTTTTTTTGAAACAACAGGAATGTCATCCTTTAGAACGTTGACAAGCTTTTTCGTGATTAGAAAAAATAACATCTTTTGTTGACATTGTTTGAAGTGACTTCCCTCAAACTGAAACGGTTTGTTGCAGTCAGAAGTAGAAGAACTTGTTTCAGTAATTTCGTCGGTAGACATGGCAGTATGAAAACGTCTTAAAATTGTTATTTTTGAATTTCGAAAAAGTTTGAATAAACAATTTATGCCACCAAAAATATTACTCGGTTGAGTTGTAGACTAGGTCGCTCTCTTTAATACGTTTCGAGGCACTACTCAAATTGTGCAAGACAGACTATCAACCATGAAGTCCCCAAGATAAAATAGTCCATATTACTGTATCAGAGTTCTACTGCACCGTAGAAAACCATTCTAAAATTACACCCTCAATATGGCAGTCGAATGACTACCACTCGTAAGATGACACTAAAACCACTAGAAAGAAAAAGAAGAAGTGAGTAAGAAATGGAGATATCATCATCATTTCCAATAGTTTATTAAAAAATCTAAAACTAATTTAATATAATAAAATAAATTATTGGACAACAGAAGAATTTTTGCTTATTTTTATCATAATCATTATTTTCTATCAATAACATTCATTAAAATACTAAAGGATATAATTTGGCATTTCTCTTAATTTAAATAAAAAGAAATAGCTTTATCATATTTCAACAGTATTATAATAATATTATAATGGTAAGATAAATAAAAGAACAAACAAACCTTAAAATGTGATAGGACATGAGTCATAAAGTATTGCCGCATAACGCAATTTGCCGAAAAATCAGGATAATATATTTTCTCTACTCTGAATGTTATTATTATTATCTTATAATAACTTTTTGCTTTGATCTCTATCCATATACCTTGCTCACAACTTAGCAACATAGTTTAACCCTACTCTGAAAAATGGCTTTATTCTTACTTTTTGTTGTGTTCTCCCTGTCTTGTGTGAAGGGTGTAGAGCTAAAAAACTCATCACTACCTTCTTGTGATTTTCCTGCAATCTACAACTTTGGGGACTCTAACTCAGACACTGGAGGCATTTCAGCTGCATTTCAACCAATTCCTTCACCATATGGTGATGGCTTTTTCCATAAACCTTCTGGAAGAGATAGCGATGGTCGTGTCATTCTTGATTTCATAGGTAATCAAAATTGAAACTCAACAACACCCTTTTCTCTTAGTCTGCCTCTCTTATTTCCACTTTTTATTTTTTTTTATCAAGTTTGCTACTGAAAAAAGTAGCTTTCTTTTTGAAGAGAAAGTAGCTTTCTTTTTGAAGAGAAAGTAGCTTTCTTTTTGAAGAGAAAGTAGCTTTCTTTTTGAAGAGAAAGTAGCTTTCTTCTAGTGTTGTGTGTTTATATATATATTTCTTTTTAAATTAGTAAGGTGAAATTGTTACTAATTAAAGTAAAACTAATTATGGGTATAGGTATAGGAAGAGTTTAACTTTATAATTTAACTAGAAAGTTCAAATCTCCTCGTAAAATAGTCATTAGTATGATTTTATTAATAAAAATTTATCTCTTCCTCAATTTAAAAAGAAAAAACCATCTCTATTAGTAATTCTACATTTAATGAGATAAAGTCTCTAAATGTGTTTAGAAGCAGTGGATAGTTTTCATCTTATAAAATGGTTTTACGAGATTATTTAGGCTCAACCCAAATTCTAAAAACCTGTGGTTGTATGTTTGTAAGATTAAAATTTAGTGCTTGAAATTGTTTTACTCTGATATCTATTGTGCAGCTGAGAAGCTAAATTTGCCATATTTAAGTGCTTATCTGAATTCACTTGGAACCAATTATAAACATGGTGCAAATTTTGCAACTGGTGGATCCACCATTAGGAGACAGAATGAGACTATATTTGAATATGGAATAAGTCCATTCTCTCTTGATATTCAAATTGTGCAGTTCAATCAGTTCAAAACAAGAACAAAGCTGCTTTACCAAGAAGGTAAATTGAAAAATACTGTTATCATTCAACAAACTTGAATATTTTTTTTTGTATATCATTATCATTCGTTTTGTTTTATGCGTTTGTTGAAAATTTAGCAAAGAATTCAGTTGAAAGAAGCAAGCTTCCTGTACCTGAGGAATTCTCTAAGGCACTCTACACATTTGATATTGGTCAAAATGATCTCTCTGTTGGGTTTAGAAAGATGAACTTCGACCAAATTCGTGTATCCATGCCAGATATAGTTAACCAGTTAGCTTCTGCAGTCAAAGTAAGTAGCACTCGTGTCTCTACCAATGTTGCAATAGATGAATTCTTAAAAACTTTTAATTAATTGTGTTTTGAACATTGAACAGATTGTGAATAAACATGTTCACTATTGTTTTTTTAGTTTTTGACAAGAATGTTCACTATTGTTTGAAAAAATTAACTTTTGAACCTCTTCTTTTAAATAAAACTAGATTTTTGTCCTCATTCTAAATCTGGGATTTTAATTCCACTATTTAACAAGTTTTTGGGATTTTTCCCAAACCTCAGTTTGTGACTTGTTTTTTTTTACATGTCATATTCATTAATAATGTAGAATTACATTTGTTAATGAGACATTGTTGATTTGGACAATAAACAACACATTTCAGAAGAATAAGTTTACATCTGAAACATGTGAAGTTAGGGGACTAAAATCCCAAAATTAGAAATGTGATCACTAAAATATTGTTTTAGTTAAAAGTATTAACAATTAATCAAAAAACTTAGCCAAAATTACCAAATTGGGAAACCATGAATATATGAGACAACTTTTATGAACTGATGAAAAACGAAAGTTCAATTTTCAAGAGTGAGAACAAAAGATCAATGTAAAAAAAGGTGTTTTCTTAAATGAACTTTAATTTCTCCAAAACATGGAACATTAAATCAGTCAAAAAGTCAGAAGGTGCCAACTTGGTAGGTATTTGAAGAGCGTGGAACTCAAGTGATAGTGAAATTTGGAGGGTACAAGACAAAATCTGTTGGAAAGAAAGGAAAGTTGGTATCTTGGGATCTGGGGTGGGGAAAAGAAAAAGAAGCAGATACACACAGAAGATGAGGACCAAAAGTACATGTAAGCTTTGTTTTAAGTTGTGGCATGTCGTGACTCTTGATATTGCAAAAGAAGTAGTCAAACGTGTTTAGGGAGACTTCGAAAACCTTGATGGCACAGTGTCTGTCTTGCACTCGCAGACTATTATTTAAAACCTGTGTTGGAATGGTTATGAAATCTGATCAATAAACTTCATTGCAGAATATATACCAACAAGGGGGGAGGTCATTTTGGATACACAACACTGGTCCCATTGGGTGTTTGCCAGTGAACCAATTTTACAAACATAATCTACCAGTTGGATATCTTGACCAGTATGGATGTGTAAATGATCATAATGTGATGGCTGTTGAATTCAACAAGCAGCTTAAAGACAGAGTTGTCAAGATGAGAACGGAACTTCCAGAAGCTGCAATTACTTATGTAGATGTTTATGCTGCAAAATATGGACTAATCAGCAATACCAAAAATGAAGGTAACTTGTTCACATGACTCATTTATTCTACTAGGTTACTATTAAATAATTAAGGGCAAAAAGGTATATAGTTGTCTAAATTTATTGTTTCTTTATATGTGTGCAAATCTTAAAAGACCTAAGATTAGAGGCAGAGGGAGTAAAACCAAAGTCTTAAATCGCGGTTGTGCACGATTCTTTATATTACAAAAATGAATTAGTTAGATGTGTCTGATGCAGCCTCAAGTGTCGTCACATTGCAGTCAATGAGACATAAAAACATATATGTCGTGTCGCAACATATATATCATGTAGGTGGGTGGTCTGAATTGTGTATTCTATTTTAAAAACTTCTTTGGGCTAACAAATGGTGAAAATAAAAACAAATAAAATCAAAAGCAAATAGAGTGAAGGAAAATGACACAATGATTTATCCTGGTTCACTACCAACCCGATAGCTACGTTCAGTGCCTTCACCCAGAAAGATTTACTGAGTAATTCAAAATAGATTACAACCACTTAACTGTTGTATCTGTTTTGGTGACAATGCTGCTAGACTTTAATAGTAAAGTTGCTGATGAAATATCTCACAATCCCCCAAATTTTCAAAATATACTTAGTCCCATAATTTTGAAAATATCATGGTTTCAGATAATGGTAACTTACGATTTGAACCACTACTTAGTAAGCTATGGGTTCCACTTATCCCGAATAGATTGGTAGACAAGCTTTGAACCAGTTATTCATTAGAACAAGTGTGCACAACTTACACAGGAAATCTCGGTACTATCGAAAGAATTATAAAGATGACACATTTGTTAAGGCCTTGTGTCATGTACCTTTTTCATGAGAATTTAGAGTCAAACCATTTAACTCTTCGAAGCGGTCTCACTTCATTCTCATATAGGTAGACTATATCAGATATACACCCATAATATGTATTTCAACAAATTTATGCTATATGTCTATTAAGAGTAAGACTCAACCTTCCAACTTTATACATATGGTCCAAATACTTTCAATCTTTGGGATGTATCTATATTCAAGTACTTGCAATCATTCTAATAGTTGACTTTATCATTGAACTCAAGACTTGATGTTACTCAAGTGTGAGTCGACTTTCCACCATTGATGATTAATTAGATATGGGCTTGAGTCTCATCCCCAATGATGTCTTCAACACCATGTCCCTTGTCAGACCTTTCGTCAAAGGATCTGCAACATTCTTTTCAGTTTTTACAAACACTATGGATATTACTCCATTTAAAATTAAATCCTTTACATAGCTATGTCTTAGACCAATATGTCTAGATTTTCCATTATATACTTGGCTATATGCTTTGGACAGTGTGGATTGACTATCGCAATGTTTGGATACCAGTCATTGGATATGGCCAAATTGGTATCTCATATAACAAATTTCTTAGCCATTCTACCTCTTTACTACCTGTAGCTAGGGCAACGAACTCTGTAGCCATGGTGGAGTCGGCAATCCAAGTTTGTTTCTTTGATCCCCAAGAAACTGCACCTCCACCAAGGATGAAGATCCATCTACTTGTGGAAGCATGATCCTCAACATAAGTTACCCAACTGACATCTGTATATCCTTCCAAAACTGAAGGATATCAACTATAGATTAAACTATAGTTAATTGTTCCTTTTAAATATTTTAATACTCTATTAATAGTCTGCCAATGTTCTTTACTTGGATTGCTAGTATATTGACTTAATCTGCCTACAACATATGCTATGTCAGGTCTGGTACAGGTCATGACATACATCAAGCATCCGATCACCTTTGAATAATCTAGTTGTGCCACAGGGCATCCTTTATCTGGTTGTAATCTAACATTTTGATCAAATGGAGTAGAAACAAGTTTGCAATTAAATTGATCAAATTTCTTTAGCACTTTCTCAATATAGTGAGATTGGGATAAACCAATATTTACTCCATCTCTAATGATTTTAATTCCTAAAATCACATTTGCTTCACCTAAATCTTTCATATCAAAATTTTTTGATAGGAAAGGTTTGGTTTTTTCTACCTCATCTATATTTGTGCCAAAGATTAACATATCATCCACATATAAACAAATCATAACACCATTTCCATTATGAAATTTACTATAAATACACTTGTCAGATTCATTTATTTTGTATCCATTAGAAAACAAAACTTTATCAAACTTTTGGTGTCATTGTTTGGGTGCTTGTTTTAACCCGTATAAGGATTTAGTCAATTTACACACTTTATGTTCTTGTCCTTTGATAACAAATCATTTAGGTTGTTTCATATACACCTCTTCATCTAACTCTCTGTTTACGAAAACAGTTTTAACATCCATTTGATAGATTACAAACTTATAGATAGAAGCTAGTGCCAAAAGCACTCTTATGGATGCAATTCTTGCAACAGGTGCATAAGTATCAAAGTAGTCGATACCTTCTTTTTGTGTAAACCCTTTGGCAACAAGTCTAGCTTTGAATTTATCAATGATACCATCAACTTTCATTTTCTTCTTAAAAATCCATTTACAACCTATTGATTTGGATCCAGGTGGGAGGTCTACTAATTTCTAAGTTTTATTCCCCATAATTGAGTCAATTTTCTCTTGGATGGCTTCTTTCCAAAAGGAAGAGTCTTGAAACTTTATTGCCTCTTCATATGTGTCTGGGTCACTCTCTAAATTGTAGCAAATTGGTCCATAACTGTTACTGGAATCATTTGTACCTTCTACAAGGAACATAAAGAAGTCTAGGCCATAATCTTTCTCTTTTCTAGCTCTTTTACTTCTTCCGGGTTCTAAACATGTCAAAGTATCATTATTAGATACATTATTTTCTAGGCTTTGTACACTAGAACATATAGTTTCCTTGGGATGTGGAATTGAGTTAAATCTATTTTCTTAAAAAATTGCATCTCTTGACTCAATCACTATCTTAATAGGATATGAGTCATTAGATTCAACAACCATGAATCTACCGGCCTTGCTATTTTCAGCATAGCCCAGAAATACACTTTCAATTCCTCTTTCTCCCAATTTCTTTCTTTTTGGTTTAGGAACCTTAACAATTGCTCTACAACCCCAAACTTTTATATAGTTAAGATTGAGTTTTCTTTTCTTCCATATGGGGTTATCTTGTTCCTTTTATTGGGAACTCTATTTAGCAAATAACATGCAGTTAGCATAGCTTCACCCCAATAACCTTTAGATAAAGCAGCATAGGATAACATGACATTCACCATTTCTTCTAATACTCTATTTTTCCTTTCTACAATTCCATTTTGTTGTGGAGAATATGGTGCAGTTATTTGATGCACAATACCAGTGGACTCAAAATACTCAGGATGATAGAACTCTCCTCCCCTATCACTTCTAAACACTTAATAAAAGTTTCATGTTGAAGTTCTACTTGTGCTTTAAATATTTTAAATTTGTCTACAACTTCATTCTTATAGTGCATTAAATAAACATAACAAAATCTAGAGTAATCATCAATGAAAGTGACAAAATACTTTTTACCACCAATTGTAGGCCAACATATGGGGTTATCTTGTTCCTTTTATTGGGAACTCTATTTAGCAAATAACATGCAGTTAGCATAGCTTCACCCCAATAACCTTTAGATAAAGCAGCATAGGATAACATGACATTCACCATTTCTTCTAATACTCTATTTTTCCTTTCTACAATTCCATTTTGTTGTGGAGAATATGGTGCAGTTATTTGATGCACAATACCAGTGGACTCAAAATACTCAGGATGATAGAACTCTCCTCCCCTATCACTTCTAAAACACTTAATAAAAGTTTCATGTTGAAGTTCTACTTGTGCTTTAAATATTTTAAATTTGTCTACAACTTCATTCTTATAGTGCATTAAATAAACATAACAAAATCTAGAGTAATCATCAATGAAAGTGACAAAATACTTTTTACCACCAATTGTAGGCCAACCATATAAATCGCATACATCAGAGTGAATTAAATCTAATACCTTAGAACTTCTTTCTAACACTTTTAAAAGGTTGTCTTGTAATTTTAGTTAGCATGCAAGTAGTACATGAATTTGAATTTTTATCAAAAGTTGGAATTAAATTTGATTTCATCATATCATTCAATTTTCTAAAGTTAATATGTCCTAGTCGCATATGCCATAAATCACAAGACTCAACAATATAAGCAGAAATCATATTATTATTATTATTATTATTATAGTTATTGATAACATTACATTTGAACATATTCTAACAAAGGTAACCCTTCCCTACAAACATACCACATTTAGAGAGAATAAATTTATCTCCCTCAAATACACATTTGAAACCAAACTTATTAAGTAAAGGTACAAAAATCAAGTTCTTCCTAACATTAGGAACATAAAATACATCTTTAAGAGTAAGTACTTTTCTAGAATTGAATTCAATCTTCATTGTTCCTTTTCCTTTGACTTGGACAGTTGAGGCATTTCCCATGTACAAAATACTTTCATCTTCTTCATCAATGGTCTTAAATAGTTCTTTATTTTTGCACACATGGCGGGTACCACCAGAGTCTATTCACCAAGATTCAACATCTTCAATCATGTTGAGTTCGGAAATGACAGCAACAGGATTATCTTTTGTTGCACTTGAATTCTTGTCTTTGTTTTTCTTTTTCAAGAACCTGCACTCATTTTTAAAGTGTCCTAATTTTCTACAATGATAATAATTTCCTTTTCTTTTCTTTCGTTGTTCATTATTACCATTGTGTTTTTCATGAGATTTATCAAAAACTCGATTTCATTTCTTAAAAGATTTGCTTGAATTTCCTTCCTCCATTACATGGACCTTTTCATGAGAAAATTGGTTTTTAGTATCCTCTTGTTTACGATACTTTTCTTCTAAACGAATGTGATTATCCAATTACTCAAGTGATATGTCCTTTTTCTTATGTTTCATAGATTTTTTGAAATCTTTCCACGAAGGTGGAAGTTTGTCTATTATGGAGGATACAATAATGATTTCATTCATATGCATCTTATGTTTGTAGTTATTAAGAATACGTTCAATCTCATGAATTTCTTCCATTACTGATTTATTATCAACCATTTTATAATTATTAAATTGAGAAACAAGAAACTTCTTACTTGTAGCGTTTTCTTGCATGTATCTTGACTCTAATTTCTCCCATAGTTCATTTGCAGAGATGCTACTTTGATATATATCGAACAAGGAGTCAGACATTCCGTTAAGAATACGGCTCATGCATATATAGTAATCATTGTCCCACTTCTGCCTTTCTCTTGTTTCTGCTAATGTTTCCACTTCCTTTTCCAACAGTCTTGTGGTGCTCAGAACATACACCGCCTACAAAGTTGTAAGGAGAAATTTTATCTTTTTCTGCCAACGGATAAAATTTCCTCCATCGAATTTCTCCATCTTCACAAAATTAGAAGTCATTTCTTTGAGTGATGCAGCCATTTATTGAAAATATGATCGAACCTAAAGATTGTTTGATTTGTTTTGGTGACAATGAAGCAAGACTTTAATAGTGAAGTTGTTGATGAAGATTATATGTAGCAAATTCCAAAGCGTGTTGTTATACTAGCTTTTAGGTTCGATTCGCCCCCACCAATCGGATGCAAATGAGATAACCAGTGAATCCCCTTTAGGGTACTTTGAAAAACCTTGATATGATTTGTACTTTCACACCAATAGTATCTTTCAATAGTAAGTTACAAAAGAATGATTCTTATTCTTTATTCATGCATTAGAAAAGAATAAGATGACTTAGCATATAAGAATGGGTGAGAAAAGTGGATGGCAATCACTAGAATTCATTTTTACATTCTGTCAAAAGTGATCCTATGTATAGAAAAAATAATGTCACTTGAGATAGAGTTGCAATTCTTGGTTCTGCCACTGTTTACGAAGGGATATATCCATATAACGTTTAGTTATTTACTGAAGCATTGCACTGGTTTTGTGGCTGATTAGTGCTTTTTTTCTCCTGAAGAAACTGTGTTCGAATCCACCAAAAGTGACTTTTCATTTTTATTCAATAGTTGTGCCTTTTCAAAAAATAATTTCTGCAAAATGAAAGCACTTGTAAGAATCAAACTCGGGACATTCCAGATTTGAATCTAGAACACAACCAATTGAACCAACAACTAAATCATGTCAATTACCACTAATTATACATACATATATTCATAAATATTTTGGAAATATCTCACATTAACTTCACCAGTTAAGTCTTATCAACATCCAACTTGAAAACTACAAGTCGTTTAGTATTTACAGCTACTATTGGACTAGGTTAAACAAGTTTATAATTTCTATTTTTGGGTTTACTCTCACTAAAGGATGTTTACAATATTGCTCACAACTTAGCACAACTAGAATGATATACCAATTGAGTGCTAAATAAAATCTAGGTAATTGATGATTGATTGATATTTAGCTCGTATATTTTTTCATTCATATCTTGTTCGTCAAATGAACAGAACCTTTTATAGATGTGAATTCTTGATTTCAGATCACTTATTCGACTGTTGCCTTGAATTTGATCTTGATCTTCGCTTTTAATTTTCTGATCGTTGTGGACAGTTGTTGGAATTAAATTCTTGATCGTTGTTGACTGTTGCTGGAGTTCAATTTTGATTTAAGCTTCAATTCATATTTTCGTTGCTCGATCGTTGCTGGGATTTTCAGAATGTTCTATCTTTGATTGCATAGATTTGTTGTCGTGAATTTGAATTGGACCGTTTCTATTTGATGAGATATTCAATTCGGTGCAATTAAGAATGTAAATAACTGGGTACTTTTCGACAAAAGTAACCACTTGGACATTTGAATCTTTAGAATTAGAGGTAGTGAGCCTTCATCAGATTTTGTTTATGAGTCGTGTGTAGAACATGTGTCTTCAGAGTCAACTTCTAGAGTCATACATTTTGTTAAAGTTAGAGTCGTTGACTTTTTTTAGAGCCATTGACTTTTTTCATGTTGCTTTCACTTTTGCATCAAAGGCATTGACTTTCCTCAAAGTCTAATAATCGGAGTCAGAAGTAATATGAAATTCAGAGTCAAGCACAATCATCTTCTGGTGTTGATTTATTGGTCATAGGAAACTTAGTAGAGGCAGATGCACTTGACTTTACAGTCTCATCTTCAGAGGTTAAATATTGGAGGCAGATTATTAGAGTCATCCTTAGACTCAATTACTTAGAGGCAGATCCTTTGGAGGCAGCGAAGGGCGCTTGTTGTTCATTTCCTTAATTTTTCTTTGATGGATGCGCTTCCTCTGATGAATGCACTTCCTCTTATCTGAGGCGCTTCCTCTAATTCTGGACACTTCCTTTAATTTTGGGCGCTTCCTCTAATCCTGGGTGCTTCCTCTAATTATGGATTTTCTTCTAATTTAAATTATCAGAGCATTAAATTGTTGTGACAAAATATCTTTTGTTATCATCAAAATAAGATAAAGAATTGTTCTACAAACCATCTAGGTTCTAACATATCACGATGACAGACCCTTTTTTAAAACCATATCTAAAAGTAAGATGCACAATGTTAATAAGATTTTATGAAAGATGTTTGCTACTATAATATACACATACATAAACCACAATATTTATTTTCATAATCATATCACTAAAGATTGAGTAATGTTGTGCTGGAAATGTAATGCAAAAGATACATTGGCACAATGACTACTCAATTTGGAAAATTTATTTAACATGCTTATGAACTCTTAATTTTATTTTCAGGATTTGTGGATCCAATGAATATATGTTGTGGGTATCATGTGAATGATACTCATATATGGTGTGGGAATTTGGGAAGTGCAAATGGGAAAGATGTGTATGGTACTTCATGTGAAAAACCATCAATGTATGTGAGTTGGGATGGTGTTCATTATGCTGAGGCTGCTAACCGTTGGGTTGCTAATCGTATACTCAATGGAAATTTCACAGACCCATCAACACCAATTTCACACGCATGTTATAGGGGCATTAAAAGCAT
Organism: Cicer arietinum; assembly: GCF_000331145.2. Lineage (NCBI taxonomy): Eukaryota > Viridiplantae > Streptophyta > Magnoliopsida > Fabales > Fabaceae > Cicer > Cicer arietinum. The sequence goes on along the minus strand of NC_021162.2, from coordinate 37,415,334 downwards.
CAGTTAGATTAGAACCATTTCTGTTATGCAAATTCTTAAAGGGAATTTCACTTTTATTATTCATGTAATAATAGATGAAAAACCAATGCTTGGAATTCCTTGAATGTTCTCAGACGAAACATTCATTGGCAATTCACCTTCTAATAAATGCTTTCAAATGTTTGGTTGCAACAAACATTGAAACTTTATCTTTCGCTTTAAATAAATGTCTGAAAACATTACCTTTCTTAATTAGCCACTAAATTTTATAGAATGCGATGGTCAAATAAATTTGTTACTAGGTACTGCCTTAAATTCAATTGTTCGAAATATATTAAGAAAAAACAAAAAACAAAAGTTGTCTCTATATATAATGTATTTGTACATTAGGTATTTTATCCAAGTTGGGTACTAAATAATGTTTATTTAGTTCATTCTTGTGAATATTGAATTAGATATGGTTGAACTTCCCTCCATTGGCAATGGATATAGGTAGGGTATTGTAGTAGTCATTTCAGTAATTGTAGTTTGAAAAATACTCAAATTCGTATCATTGTGGATATCAATCTTAATTTCTAAATCCGTATTATTGTTAAATCACAAAATATCATATATATATATTTTAACATAATTAAGAAAATATTTAAAGTTTTATAATATTAAATCATGAAAATAATAAAATAAAAAGTATTTAAATTATCCAAAATTATATTAAATCATATAAAATTTCTTTGATTTAGTGATATTAATAGAAACAAAACAAAAAGAAAATTAATTACTAGACTAAATTACAAATTTATTTGGACAAAAACATAACAAAATCAAAAAATCAATTGCCATCTTTTATGAAATTAATTGTTATATATATATATATATCATTTAAGTTATGTAATTTTGTATTCCACCTAAAAAAATTAAGAACAATTAGACAAAATATTGTTGTGGTTTTGTTTGTATATTTAGAATGGTAGCCTGAATATTACTATTATGATAAAATATAAATACATATTTTTGTATAATAATAATATAATTATAAATTAAAATACATATTATGGAGGTGTGGGGTGCGGTGCGTACTCGTATTTTTGCATATAATTATTTGTGTCTAAACCACTATTTATATTATGAATTTTTACTTTATCCATCGTAGGTATTTTTTGTTAGTACTCGATAGATATAGGTATGGTTCCAATTGTCATGCCTATTCAATAGTTGTGATTTGGATTTGATTCTGAAATTTTTCATTTGTAGATTATTAATAAATTTTACTGTAAATTCTGAGTGAAATTAGATGTTTTCTATGATCTTATATTGGGTATCTTCTTTAATCTACATTTTTTTTCAATATAAAAAGTTATGTTCATTGTCCTCTTGTAAAATTTCATTAGTAACCTTAGCCTCTTATTAGGTAAATGTAGAGGGTGCGTAATATAAACATGTTGATCTAAAAATGTGGAAGGCACAAACTTACAAGATTGAGATAACTTACTTTAGGTTTAGACAATATTTTATAGTAGACAAGCTTGGGTATGTTAATATGTGGCCCGTTATTACCATTGTTGTCCTTTTTTTATTCTTTAAGCAAAAACATAACTAAAGTGCAAAAATATCTTATAGTAGAAATAACATGCTAACTATGTTGGTATTTCACAATTATTATATATTATTTACAGCACTCCAATAAATATTATTAAATAAATAAGGACGAAAATATTTAGAAGAGTAGGCCAAAACTCAAGAGTACAATCCAAAGGACTAATGCCATATGCCTTGTTAAAAATCATACTAGTAAAGTCCCAAGAGATAAAACCTATAAATGAAAAAAGAATGTAGAGAAAAATAACAAATGAGAAAAGGGAGATCAACAAAAATGAAAAAAAAAATGGAAGTCATTTTTGTTACAAGCAAAATATCAGAGACAAAAGATAAATAAGATCCCAATACACCACACAATTGATCGGAAAATTATGATTAGTCAATTTTTTCACCCTAAAGATATAAGAGACTCAAAAACGAAATGCTGAAATGATAATGAGACAATTAGTCCACCAATTAGGTAACCTCCAAGGAACAAAAAATGAATTACTATAAATTTGAATAGTGAAGCGGAAGTCAAATTCTATAGATAACACCTATAATTTCAATTGGGAAAGCAGTAGCTATTCCCATGAAATCACATAAACTATCAAGAAAATTCCCAATATGGTCTCTAAAATTTCATCCACATGCTACAATCCCAAGAGAACCTCTAGACGCTCCATATCATATTGAAACACTTTGAAATACATTAAAAAAAAATCTTAATTGATTTTTTATTTTGTAATACAACTTACAAGCTTATGAGTTGACTCATAGATGTCAAAAACTCATTTTTATGTTCCATACCTGTTAATTGACTCACAAGAATGATGAATTGACTCAACACAAACCAAGAAGTTTTTTGAATCGAATCATGTTAATATAGTTTTAAAGAAGCGTGTGAATCGACTCGTGAAATGTGTGAATCAAATCACCGAGTCTTCAAAGTTGTTCTTTTGACAATGTTATGAAAATGACAGTTACAAACTTTTCATTTCAATAAGGAAACATTAGTCTTTTGGCAATCTTTTTCATCCATTATATTTAAACGATCCTTAACCTTTTGAAACACTATGAATACTTTAATTCATTCCAAAAACAAAAAAAAAAAAGTCCATGCATTCAGGATCATAATATATATTGAAAATTCTTTCTTATTCAAATTAGATTTGCAATCGAAGTTTTAGGAGAGAAACAACATGGCAGAGATGTCAGTGTTGGGATGTCTATTTTAGACACAAATCATCAAAAGGGTATTAATTGATCTTGTGTTGAAACGCTGAAGAGAGAATATCTTCAGTTTTTGGCTAGAGAAATAGTTTTTCTAAGGACTATCTTGCAATATTATAGGTGCTTTCTACGATGTGCTAGTTTTATAAATATTATATTTTATTATTTGATAATTTTTTTTTAAAAAATAATAGTATTTTAGTGTAATATTTTAAAGAAAAAGATTTTATGCCATTTTACATGTATATACGCGTGCCCAATTAATGTAATATTTTTATGCGCGCTTGACTGATGTTAAGTATGCACGTAATTATATTTTAATTATTTATAACTATTTTCTATTTTTAGTTATTTATTTTATAAATAATTATCTTGAGATAGTAGTAATATTGTATTTAATCCTGATTTTTATATACTTGTTATGGCATTATGATTTTATATTTATTTATTTTGAATTAGTAATTAATATAAAGTGTTGATGTTATATTTATTTATTTTATAATTTCAAATATTTTCTAACGTAGTAATTTAATGTAAGTATTTGGAAAAATAAGTATAATTATAGGGATTAATTTGAATATGAGAGTTTTGGTCATTAATGTATTTTAAAAGATTAATTATTTTATTTTATAAATTATTAGTTTTGAAATATTAATAATATTTTACTAATAGTAATAAGTATAATGTTTCGAATTTAGTTTTTTAGAATATCTTCTCATAGTTTATTTTTTACGTTTATCCACAAACTGTCGAGTTAGATCGATTGAAGGACAAAGAGTCAAAGAACAAAAAATGTTTGGTTGTGGAATCATATTCATAGGTGCAAGCGTCGAAATAAGATAAGGGGTGAGAGAGCGTTTGAATTCATGAGTATGATATATTGTGAGATGAACGAGAAAACCGTATTTTCCAACGATTCAATTAGGGCTCGCTACGTACAGCAGTGGCCCTTTGAGTAATAAAATAATTAATATGCAAAATGAAAATTGTGAGATTAAAGTATGGAATAGAAATACTTATAAGGTGTTGATTGATTCGTTAAATGTGTGGTATTTAATATTATTGCTATATTTGATTTAATTTCGTTAAATGTTGGGCATTTGATATTATTGTGATATTTGATTTAATTTCGTTAAATGTGTGGTATTTGATATTATTGTGATATTTGATTTATTATCGTTAAATGTGTGAAATTTGATATTATTGTCATATTAGATGTCGAATGAATTTTATGTATATGTTTGATTAGACATGTTTATGTGATGTGATAATAAAAGGTGGATGCATTTTGATAAGTTTTATGTGATTATGATGATGTATAATTAATAATAATGATGTTATCAATTCGTGATAAGTCTATGTGATGATGTAAGATTGATGAGATCGATGTTATAAGATTGTGATGAGTATATGTGATGACGTGTGATTAAAGATAGTGATGTTATAAATTGTGATGAGAATATTGTGATTTCAATTTGTGTTTGAGATGAAGGACTTAATGGAGTACCATAGGCCAACGAGGGGAGAAAATAAATATTGAGAATTTTGAAGTGGAGATTATTTTGTCATTATATAGATAGGGCCTGACAAGCCTAGTGATTCTTGGGAAGTACAATTGAATGAGTGTGATTGTGGCGGTCTGCTGTCGAGACTTAAGGCAACATTGTTAGACCTTGGAGGTATTTGGGTGGAGAATTCCTAGGTGACTTGGAGGTCGCACTCCAAATGTCTGGAGCTACCATGCAACACACGTTTACCTTCATTGTCGTGTATATGTGTCTCGGGTTGAGTTGAGGGGATCTATGAGAACATGGCCAATTTGAATTGTCCGTCCACCGAGATGGTTGCATAGTATCAAGCCTCCTAACAAAGTACTTCAGAGTTGGAATGATACCATATTGTGAAGTAGAGTCTAAGCTCATCCTTGTGATTGTTTTGTTGTGATTGATGTGTTTCAAAAGTAATAATAACTACCCTTAGATGATTTGATGCATATTATAATGAGATGATTATTTTACTTGAGTGACTTTGATGTTATAATATGGTACTATTTACTAAAATATTTTGATACATTGTAATGTGATTATGATACCATATATCTTGATTGTTTGTGTGCTCTTCATACTTATATTATACTATCAACATGATTTCAAAACTCACCTCCTTTGTTGTTTGTGTTTGACTGACTTGGTTCTGCGTTTGAAGTTCAAGTTTAGGAGAAACCCCGCTCTGATAGGTGATACTGTGAATGAGAGTCATAAGTTGTATTTTATTTATTTAATTAGAAACAACTTTTTGTATGAAGACGTCACTGTTTTATAAGATGAATTATTTTAAAGTATTCCCTTTGAATTTTGATATCCTAAATTTGTTATAAAAGTTTTATTTCCTTGAAAACAGATTTTCTTTATCCGCTGCGAATTAAATTAAAATTCTTGTATAAATTAATATACATTATTCTGGGGTTTAGGGTGTCAAATTAGTGGTATCAGAGCAGGTTAGTCCAATCAGGCTGAGTGGGTTGAGTGTCGGTTCTGTAACACCCCAAATTTTATAATAAACTATTTTATTAATTAAATAGAATTTTAAATAATAAATTTGATGATTAATATTATTTTAGAATATATGTTGATAAATCTTGTGGCTAATTTTCGTTATATGAATGCTTTCTATGATGTGCTAGTTTGATACATGTTATATTAAGTGAGTGATATAAATAATAAAAATTTTATTTTATTATTTTATATGTTTTTCTAAAAATAATAGTATTTTAGTGTAATATTTTAAAGAATAAGATTTTATGCAATTTTAAGTGTATATGTGAGTTGTTAATTAATGTGATATCTTCTTGTATGTTTGATTATTTGTAAAGTGTGCACATATTTATATTTTAATTATTTCTAAGTATCTCTTATTTTAATTAATTACTTTATAAATAATTATCTTTAGATATTGGTAATGTTGTGATTGAGTTTCTTTATTTTTAAATACATGTTATGGTATTGTGATTTTATATATATTTATTATGATTTAATAATTAATATAAAATGTTGATATTATATTTATTTATTTTATAATTTTGACTATTTTCTAATATGATGGTATTATTATAATGTGAGTATTTTGAGAAATAAATATGATTGTAGAGATTATTTTGAATGTGAGAGTTTTAATTATTAGTAATATGTTTTTTTATATTGATTATTTTAATTACTCTAATTTAGCATATATTAATTTTGAAATATTAGTAATGTTTTTGAAAATTTAATGATGCTTGGATGAGTATTAAAAAACTGAGATTAAGTAACAATTAATTTTGTTTTAGCAAAATAAAAATAATAATAGTAAAACATAAATTCAATAAGGGACAAATGGGGTTGACCCATTTATGTTAACCCTAATTATGTTAATAAAATAAAAATAAGAAAAGTAAGAAAGGAGCTGTAGCAGCTGTATAAGCAAAGAGTAAGTCCATCAACAAGTCTATCGTATGGCACCGGCGATCAATAACTGTTCTAGAAAATTTTCTCCGATCTCGTTCAAATTTCAGTATGTTGTTTTATCCATTTAGGTAATCAAATATACATACTTCCTCAGATTTTTAACCATCACAATTTCTCTCTAAAATACCCAACTTCTCCGTTTGTAGAATTCGTTATTCTGCACCGTTCTCCTTCACCGTAAGCCCGATTTGAGTGAAACCAACGCCAAAACGACCGTGTAAAAAGTGGCTATATTATCTATTAATTGGTTTTCGGATTTATGGTAATTTTACTTGACCGAATTTCGAATTTAGTTTTTAAAGCATGTTCTCGTAATTTATTTTTAACTTTTACTCATAAACTGTAGAGTTAGATCGATTGAAAGACAAAGAGTCAATGAACAAACGATGCTTGCTCGTGGAATCGTAGTCGTGTATGAAAGCGTCAAAATAAGGTAAGGGGTGAGAGAGCGTTTGAATTCATGAGTATAATATATTGTGAGATGAACGGGAAAACCGTATTTCCCAACGATTCATCCGGGGCTCGCTACGTATTGCAGTAACCATTTGAAGGATAAATTAATTAATGTGAAAATATGGAAATTGTGAGATTAAAATATAGAATAGAAATATTTGTAGGGTATTGGTTGATTTAATTTGTTTGAACGTGTGACATTTGATATTATTGTGATATTTGATTTAATTTCGTTAAATGTGTGGCATTTGATATTATTGTGATATTTGATTTAATTTCATTAAATGTGTGGCATTTGATATTATTGTGATATTTGATTTAATTTCTTTAAATGTGTGGTGTGTGATATTATTGTGATATTGGTTGTTGAATTAATTTTATGCATATGTTTGATTAGATGAGTTTAAATGATGTTATAATAAAAATAGATGTGTTGTGATAATTATATATAATGATGATAATGTATGATTAATAATGGTGATTTGATAAATTTGATATGAATATATGTGTTGCTGTATGATTGATGATAGTGATTCTATAAACTGTGATGAGTTTATGTGATGATTGTTAACAAAGAAAAGAGAAAGCAAGAGGAAGAAGAGAAACAACCACTCTAGGGTTTCATAACATAGAATGAACCAAAACCACAAGTTAATAGGGTTACAATGAGTATATATATAAAAGAATAGAATTGTCTAGAATTGTCTAAAATACCCTTACTACTAATATATAATAATATTATCTAACATCTCCCCTCAAACTCACGATGCATTAACATGGAGCATCGAGAGTTTGTCAACTAAAAAACGAAAATGTTTAATGGAATGCATCTTTGTGAACAAATCAACAATCTGTAAAGAAGAAGAGACAAACGGTAGAGTAATGATTCTATGATGAAGATGATGACGAGAGGGGTAACGAGGAGGATCAACAATCGCAGGAGGTGGTTGGACAGCCAGGGGGAACAAGAGGGATGTCACCAAAGAAGAAGCAACAATCAAAGAGAAGAACCAAGTCAACAAAAAAAATCAAACCGAAAAAGGAGCGATCAAAAAAAGGAGTAACAACCATATTAAAATCAACAGATAGGAACAACCAAAGAAGTAGCACCACGAAACAACCATATCAAAATCAACAGATAGGAACCACCAAAGAAGTAGCACCACGAAACCAAATCCAAACAAACCAAGGAGCAACAACCATATCAAAATCAACAGATAGGAACCACCAAAGAAGTAGCACCACGAAACCAAATCCAAACAAACCAAACCAAATAAAACCAAACAAAACTAAATCATATCAAACCAAACTAAACAAAGAGAGAAGCAACAAAGCAAATCACTAGAGAGATTAGCAATCAAACAGAAGAAGCAACAGACAGAGCGACAACACAAAAGATCAAATTTTCAGCCTCATCCAAGTATCCAACCCTTCCTAGAAGGTCAATCATACAACCATAATGCTCAATCTGAGGCACAATTCCAAATCTCTCCATTTCTTTGAAGCATCTTCTTCCTTCCTCTACCAAACCACAATGGTTGCAAGCAGATAACACACTAGTCATTGTTATCTCATTCGGTTCAAATCATTCCGGTAACATTGCTGCGAATACTTCTAACGCTTCCTTCGCACAACCATTGACACCGTAACCATTTATCAAAGCATTCCACGACGATGTATCTTTTTCATTCATCTCCTCAAAAAGCAATTTAGCTTTTCCAATTTCCCCACATTTTGCATACATATCAACCAAAGCATACACATGAACATCTTCATCAAGTCGGTTCCTTTGCACAAACCCATGAATCCAAACACCCAAATCCAAAGAACTCAAATCAGCAACAGCAGGAAGAACACTCACAACCGTCACTTTATTCATTTCCACATCCAAACGTCCCCTCATTTCCCAAAACAACTTCAACGCATCGTGCGGTCGTCTATTCTCACAATATCCCCTAATCATCGCATTCCAACTAAGCACATTCTTGACAGGCATACAATCAAACAAAACCCTAGCCGCCACAACATCATCATCCTCACAATAACCATGAACCATACTAGTCCAAGAAATAACATTCTTATCCTTCATCTTATCAAACAAATCCCTCGCCAAATCCATACACCCCATTTTCACATACCCATCAATCATAACATTAGAAGCAACAATATCTCTATCAGGCATAACATCAAAAAGCTTCCTGGCCTCACTCATATCCCCACACCTAGCAAACCCAACAATAACAGCAGTCCAAGAAACCAAACTTCTCACAAACATTTCAACCAAAGAAGTCCCAACATACAAATTAACACAAAACCCATTTTTCAAAACAACACAATGAACCTCCAAACCTTCTCTCAAAGCCATACAAATAATGAGACAAACACAATCACTGAGACAAAATAAATTAGGGATAACCTGGTGCTGTGCGAGCACGATTTCTCCCCCTACAGATGTCGTTTTACCGATCCGACCGTTGAAGACGAAGACCTGAATTTTGTGAACCTTCTGTCCAAATATCAGCCAAATCCAACGGTTAACGAATGCGCAATCGATGTTTTTGTGAGACTGATTTGACAAAATCGGGAACAGGGTTACTCTTCTCTTTTCTCTTTTGGTGGTTGCCTTTTCTATCAAAATAGTCTCTCTCTCTTCTCTACGGTAGATCCCAGGATAATAATTCTCAATCATCTCTTCATAACGATCAATCAAAATCCCCCAATAACCATGCAAATAATAATGATTCTCAAAGTAAACTTTACCACCCATTGTTCTTTTTAGCTCGGTTGGTTAGAGCGTCAAACCCCAATGGCTTGTGGAAAGGTTTATAGAACCCTAATAAATT
>NC_021162.2:37403947-37404747 GCF_000331145.2 Cicer arietinum | reverse complement strand
ATTTCTTGTTTTTCTTGAAATTCTTGAAATAAATGAACTAATCGATTTGCTAATCGATTTTTTTAATGCATATATCAGAAACTGATACTCAGTTCATATCAGAGTCGATTGAATAATCGATTATAATTGTTTTGTTCAAAAAGCAACTTCAAACAATCGATTACTCAGTCGATTCACTTTCACTAACATAATCGATTTGGCAATGGGCTAATTTATCTCTGTAACTCAGACACTTAACCAAATCGATTTGCCAATCGACTGATTTGTCCCTGTAACTCAGACACTTAACCAAATTGATTTGCCAATCGACTGATTTGTCCCTGTAACTCAGGTATTTAATTAAAATCGATGTGCCAATCGATTATGCAATATGTTTCTGATAAATGATGAACTACTTCATTCATGCAATCAATTATCCAATCGATTTCTTTTAATCATAGAACACAGGTCTGATAAAAACATTTAAGTAATCGATTTGCTAATCGATTAACTCAGTGAAAACTTTGTTCTATGAATCAGAAAATCGATTAACCAATTGATTAGTAGAAAGCTTGTAACTTAAGAATAGTATATCAATTGATTGTCCAATTGATTTCTTTTAATCATAGAACACAGGTCTGATAAAAACATTTAAGTAATCGATTTGCTAATCGATTAACTCAGTGAAAACATTGTTCTATGAATCAGAAAATCGATTAACCAATTGATTAGTAGAAAGCTTGTAACTTAAGAAAAGTATATCAATCGATTGTCCAATCGATTTCTTTTAATCATAGAACACAAGTCTGATAAAAACATTT
>NC_021162.2:37387713-37403508 GCF_000331145.2 Cicer arietinum | reverse complement strand
CTCAGTGAAAACTTTGTTCTATGAATCAGAAAATCGATTAACCAATTGATTGATTAACACACTTATTTTATGATTTTAGTTTTAATTGGCAAATATTAGATGTGTGAAATCATAATGATGAATCTAACTAATAAACACTATGAACAATAAACACATTTACACATAATCTTCAAGCCTTGTATGATATGATCAATCTTTGCTTGATTACTTGAATCCAAGATTTGTCCAAGTGTAGTGTTTGATTCTTTCCTGAAATGTATCTCAACTCAAACTATTATATTAATCAGATAATGCATATATGTTGTATGTTTGGAAGTTATATCAAAATCATAGTCAAGGAGGCATATATCTTACACTTCAGAGTTAGAATGGTACCACATTGTGAAGTAGAGTCTAAGCTCATGCATATCATTGCATTTCCTTGTGATTGTTTCGTTGTGATGTATGTGTTTCAAAAGTAATAATAATTACTCTTAGATGATTTGATGCATATTATAATGAGATGATTATTTTACTTGAGTGAATTTGATGTTATAATATGATACTATTTACTTAAATATTTTGATATATCGTAATGTGATTATGATATAGTATATTATGATTGTTGCGTGTTCCTCTTACTTATGTTATACTATTAACATGATTTTGAAACTCACCTCCTTCGTTGTTTGTGTTTGACTGGCTTGACCCTGCGTTTGCGAAATCGCAGTTGTTACAGGTTAATGAGTCTTGAAGTTCAAGTTTGGGAGGAACCTCGCTCTGATAGGTGATACCGGGAATAAGGGTTGTAATTTGTATTTTACTTATTTAATTTTAAATGACTTTTGTATTAAAACCATATAAGTACTAGTAAGTTTTTAGAATTAAATCAAATAATTATACATAAATCAAGCTTATTGAGATTGCACTATGGAGTAAAGAAGTTTAAAGTGTTCCTTTTGATTTTTGAGAAACGTGATATCCATAATTAAAAATTAAAGTTTTTATTTTCTTGGAAACATATTTTTGTTTATCCGCTGCAAATTTTATAGAAGTATGATATAAATTATTATATATATTATTTTGGGGTTTAGGGTGTCATAGGTTCAATGTGAGTCAAATTATAGTTGTGTCAATTGTGTTTCTTGTGTATTAATTATTTTCACTATCATGTTTTTTACCCGTTATATTATTGTGTTATGTGATGTATGCTTTTGTATAATTGTACATATTTTTGAAGTTACTAATTAACTATTTACTGTCTTCTTACTCCAATTGTGTTGCGTTGTGAATTCTAAGTTCCTATTTAAGTGATTAAATATAATAGGAAATGATTTCTTAAAATTTAAGTTAATTTGAGTTGTTGACATGATTGAGTTAATTACCTTTTGATTGGACTTGTGTTTATAACTTTGATTTTTTTGCTCTTTTGTTCTAGTGGATAGTTAGAAACAAATTTTTCTTTTGATTGGCTACTATATGTTTGAAATTATGAATTTAATCGAGGTGATACTAATTATCGATTGATAGACCTTGCCTTTAGGGTCATTACATTATTATTAAAGTTTTGATCTTGCTAATGAAGTCAATTTAGAAAGTTAGCAGTAATTTTGAAATATTATGAGATTCCTATTAATAATAATAATAATAATAATAATTCTTGTTATGTTGGTTTAGAGGGGCTGATGTGAATATTGAATAGTGAGTGTGTTGGGATATCTCCTTTGGAATGATTGATTGACTGCTTCTGATATTATGAACTCATTAGAGTTTAACTTGATATTAGAGTTTTAGATTTTAAGAACTCAGTAGTGATTTATAATGGTACTAAAAAAAGGTTAAAATGTCTACTAATTGAGAAAGAGAAGGAAAATAAATAAATAAATAAAAGGTTAAAAAAAATTGATTTTAAAGCGTGTATTTTAATTTTAAATCACTTGAAAGTGTTGATGGTTGTATCTAAATGATTAATGTTTTTACATTGCTTTTGAAATCAATTTAGGACATTCATCGTGATTTTGAAATAGTATAAAATTCATACTACTAACAATAGTAATTCTCGAATATTCAAGGTTGGTTGAAATTTTATAGTTAGACTTTTAGAAACAAAGAATTGTGAAGGGATTAAATTTGATTTATTTTATAAAAGGAAATATTTTATGTGTGAATTATTGTTGACTTATTTTAGAGAATTAGATTGTGTTGGAGTTGTGTTGATTCTTAAAATAATAATAATAAAAATATATTAATGATGATTTTATTTAAAATTTAGATTAGTCACACAAGAGAAAAATAATTTACGCCAAGTTTTACTATGTGGTGTTTTTTTTAAAAATAAAAATAAAATCTTGAAGATTTGTTGGAAAAATAGTTTTTAGAAACCAGGAACAAAAAAATATAACTATTTTAGAAGTCTTGGTGAATTAGAAAATTTTATATCTAATTTTATATACATGATTTGATTTGATTTCAAAGTATAGGTTGAAAAAAAAAATTAAGAGTGCTTAAATATCTTGAAAGGTATTTTGGTGGTTAAGATATTGGTGAAATTTTAGTAATCTTATTGATTTTAAAAGTAGTTAAAAAAAATTTGTAAGATTTATTAAGAAGTAATCCAAGGTAAAGTTTGAAATTATGAAGAAAAATTAGTTTATGGTATTAAAAGATTAGTGATCCTTTTAAAATAATTTAAGTGTATGAAATCAAATTTTAGACTATTGATTAACCACTAAAATGATTTATGTACTACGATATTTATTTTAGTTTTATGATTGGTATATTAATTTCGAGTAAAAATATTTAGCTACTTTACTTGCTAATTTATCGTAGCATTTGGGCACATATTTTTAGCTTTTTAGTTTGATATTTAAAAAGATCTTTATAGCTTAGATTAATATTTTTAGCTTGTTTCTAAACTTTGGGTCAAATTTGAATTATAATTTTATTATTTGCATTTTAATTGTATTATTTGTATTTTGACTCTTTCTCGCCCTGTAGGTCATAACTTGAGCTCTGGATATCGGATTGGCGCATATGTGTAGGTGTTGGAAAGATAAAAATCTGAACTACAACTTTTGTGTTGGAAGAAAAGACCAATTCCGAACTTTACTAGACCTAAATTGCAGATTTCGTAATCTGGAATTTTGTAATAATTTTAATTAGCGGGTCACTTGTTTTTAAACCCTAAAGCCCAATATCAAGTACTATATATTGACAGTTTTGTTTCTTTTCTAAAGACGGAAAAATTAGGATTCAAATTGCTACAAGAAATAAACAGTTTTATTTTAATTTCATGGAAGGCTAATTTTATAAGATTAATCCACGAGTTCAGAGTTTCATCAACACCTTGAGATTCAGGTTACACTATCAATTTCGATTCATGATTCTATTCTTGTTTATTTGATTATATTGATATTTTGATTGCTTAAATTGAATTTTAATAGAATTGATTAAATTTATTTGACAGAATTTGGTTTTGGTTTCTAATTTAATTGAATTATAATTTTGCGATGCTTGATCGTTAATTATAACATTTTGATGATTGTGACGCTTAATCCATTCAACAAAACCAAATTTACATAGGATTGATTACACTTGTTTGATCAATTCTATAGTCAAATAAGAATAGAATAACAAGTTCGAAATTAAACTCATTGGTAGAATATGTGATAGGTCTGAAACTCAAATAAGTGGATTAATCATTTTGCTCATCTGTTAAATCAAAAATCTAAAAAACCCCTTTTTAATTTCAATTGTCAATTCGATTATTATTATTATATCATAAGTCCTTGCGAAATGATTCGAGTTATTACCTCTATTTACATTTTATCAATTGTATTTGGCCTGTGTGCGACAACAGATCAAATTGGCGCTGTTGCCGGGGACTCTCTGATAATAATATTAACCCTGTTTTTAGGCGACTGTCTCGGATTGCTCCAAAATTTCGCCAGAAAATTAGAGAAAAAAAATAAGGAATAGGAGTCAGTATAAGTTCCTTATACGGAAACTACGGTCAAAATCCCAAATTCCTTTGTTTAGATCATTTTTTGAATTTTTCATATTCTCCAAAATTCCAAAAAAAATTACGTTGCCTTTATTTGATTTTTAGAAATTTTTGGTGCCATTTTTATATTTTTTACTTCAATTTTAGCATTCGAGACATTTTTGGAATTTTCATAATTGTTATTTTGCATTGCATTTTTATGATGATGCATGTTTAGGCCTCGTTCTATGAATCTTCATTATCTTGAACCTGAATAGAAATGACATTTCATTTACGTGATAGACTTAATAGAGCTGCTAGTGTTAACGAGTTAGAGTCAGATACAGAAATTGACAACTTGTTGCAAAATATGGCTAATGCGAATAATAGAACTTTAAGACAACTTGCTGCACCTAATGTCAATTATAATGCATTATGTATCACATGTCCTGAAGTTACTGTACCATTTGAACTTAAATCTGGTTTAATACAATTGCTTCCAAATTTTAATGGTCTAGCAGGTGAGGATCTCCACAAACACTGGAAGGAATTCCATATTGTTTGTTCTACCATGAAGCATCAAGGAGTCATAGAAGACCACATTAATCTAAGAGCTTTCCCATTTTCACTCCAAGATGCTACCAAGGACTGGTTATACTACCTTCAATCAGGTTTTCTTACAAGTTGGAATGATCTCAAGATATTGTTTTTAGAAAAATTCTTCCCTGCCTCAAGAGCTTTTCAATCAGAAAAGAAATATGTGGCATCATACAGATTGACAGGGAATCATTACATGAGTATTGGGAGAGATTCAAGAAATTAGTGTCAACCAGTCCTCATCACCAGATTTCTAAACAATTGATCATCCAATATTTTTATGAAAGCTTGCTACCTATGGATAGAAGCATTTTGGATGTTGCTAGTGGGGGACCACTTGTCGATAAGACCCCAGAAGCGGCAAGGGCATTGATTGAGAACATGTCCATTAATTCTTAGCAGTTTGCAACTAGAAGTAATTCAACAGTGTTGACCAAAGGTAAAACCCAAGCAGTGGTCTGTGGTATTTTCACTTCTTCAGAGCATCCTTCAGATTCATGTCCTACATTGCAAGAAGATCCAATTGTTGATGCTCCTCAAGCATATGCTGCAAATATATACAATCCTCAAGCCAACTATGATCTATCATCTAACAGGTACAATCCTAGTTGGAGAAACCATCCCATGCTGAGATGGGGGAATTCATCTGCACAACAGCAACCTAGGCAGCAACATCAAAATATTCCTTAATAGCAAAACAATGCACCTTCATTAGAGGACCTCGTTAAATAGATGGTTGTCCAGAATCTCCAATTTCAACAAAGAACATATTCCACCATTCAAAATTTAGAAACAAAGATTGGTCAACTAGCCACTTCAATCATTCAATTGCAAACTCAGGGGTCAAACCAATTGCCTGCACAGTCAGTAGTAAATCCAAATGCTCCCAATGTCAGTTCAATTACATTGAGGTCTGGGAAAGGTGTTGAAATACCAAAGGTACCTGAAACTATAGTGAAAAATAACAAGGTTGTTGAGGACACTTTGATATCTGAAACTGTTAATGTTGAGCAAAATATACCACTTCCTTTTCCTCAAAGGTTAGTGGAGACTAAGATATTGGACGAGGCAGATAGGGACAACAAGATCCTGGATACATTTAGGAAGGTGGAAGTGAACATTCCCCTTCTTGAAGTAATTAAACAGATTTCAAGATATGCAAATTTTTTAAAAGATTTGTGCACACACAAGAGAAGGTTAAAAGGTAATGAAAGAGTAAACATGGGGCGAAATGTTTCAGCCCTCATTCAGCCCATGCCTTAGAAATGCAAAGATCCATGAACTTTGTCCATTCCATGTACCATAGGCAATAGTCAATTTGAAAATGCTATGTTAGATTTAGGAGCTTCCATCAATGTTATGCCTACATCTATTTTTAACTCTCTTGCTCTTGAACCTTTACAGAGTACAAATGTTACCATTCAATATGCGAACATGAGTAATACTCGTATCGCTGGACTTGTGGGGGATGTACTTGTTCGAGTTAATGAATTGATATTTCCTGCAGATTTTTACATTCTGGACATGGAGGGAGAGAATAAGTCAACCAGGGCGCCTATCATCTTAGGCAGACCATTCTTGAAAACTCCTAGAACAAAAATTGATGTGCATGCTGGAACTCTACCCATGGAATTTGGTGATAGCATTGTATAATTTAACATATTTGATGCTATGAAACACCCAGTGGAAGAGCATTCTATTTTTCAAATTGAATTGGTTACTGATTTGTTGATGACACTTACCCCGATATGTTTGCTACTAATTTTCCTTCATTGTTTGGTTTTGATGATACTTATACATGTGAATTCGGTACAGATACTCAATTGTGCTATGTGTGTGCTGAGATCGAAGCTGCATTGCAAGTTGATCATTGTGCTTATATCGATATTTCTACTAACATAATTGATTTTGCAGACTTAGCTTCGGCCACTGGTGTTGTACCTTTCATTGAACAACCACCAACTATAGAGCTTAAACCACTTCCTGAAAATTGGAAATATACTTATTTATAAGGAAGTGGCAAGTTACCTGTGATTATTTTAGCCAAACTTGAAGATGAACAACAAGAGAAGCTGTTGCAGATTTTCAGAAAACACAGGAAGGCAATCGAATGGACCTTGGCTGATATTCCTGGTATTAGCCCATCCATATGTATGCATAGGATACTACTGGAGGACGGGGTAAAATCAGTCAGGCAGCCCCAAAGGCGACTTAACCCATTAATTCTGGATGTTGTAAAAAAAGAAGTGACAAAGCTCTAGCAAACATGCATTATATACCCCATCTTTGATAGTCAATGGGTGAGTCCGGTGCAGGTAGTCCCAAAGAAAACTGGACTCACAATGGTTAAAAATAAAAATAATGAACTTATCCCCACACGAGTGCAGAAGAGCTAAAGGGTATGCATCGACTACAGGAGACTAAACCAGACAACTAGAAAAGATCATTTTCCTTTACCATTCATTGATCAGATGCTTGAACGGTTGGTTGGTAAGTCACATTATTGTTTTCTTGATGGTTTTCTGGTTATTTTCATATCCATATTGCATCAGAGGACCAAGAAAAGACTACGTTTACTTGTCCTTTTGGCACATTTTCCTACAGGAGGATGCCTTTTAGCCTATGCAATGCTCCTGGCACTTTCCAACGCTGCATGATTAGTATTTTCTCTGACTTGATAGAAAATTGTATTGAAGTTTTCATGGATGATTTTACTGTGTATGGTTCCTCATTTGATGCATGCTTGAACAATTTAGGTAGAGTTTTGCATAGATGTATTGAAATTAACCTTGTGCTGAATTATGAAAAATGTCATTTTATGGTTGAACAAGGCATAGTTTTAGGACATGTGATCTCTAAAAATAGGATTGAAGTGGATCCTGCTAAAATTGATGTGATTTCTAATTTTTCTTACCCATCTTGCATCCGCGCGATTCGTTCTTTTCTTGGCCATGCAGGTTTTTACATGCGATTTATCAAGGATTTCAGCAAGATATCTCTTCCACTGGCAAATTTGCTGCAAAAAGATGTCAGTTTCACCTTCGATGACAAATGCAAGAAGGCGTTTGATTTCTTAAAGGCATCACTAACCTCTACTCCCAAAATTCAGCCACCCAATTGGACCCTCCCTTTTGAAATTATGTGTGATGCATCTAACTATGTCGTGGGAGCTGTCCTTGCAGAAAGGGTTGCTTTGGTGGATGTTGTTACTCCAAGAATTTTATTTAGAGATTAAACATAAGAGTGGGGCTGAAAATTTGGTGGTAGATCATTTGTGTAGAATAGAAATGGATGAGGACCCCATCACAATTCAAGATGAGTTCCCTGATGAGCAACTGCTATAGTTGCGCGAGGTAACTCATTGGTTTGCTGATTTAGTTAATTATCTAGTTGTTGGAGTCTTTCCTGCAGATGCATCCAGAATACAAATACACAAACTTAAAAGTGATTCCAAATACTATGTGTGGGATGATCCATATATGTGGAAATTCTGTAGTGACCAGGTGATTAGGTGATGTGTTTTTGTCATGCCTCTCAATCTGGAGGACATTTTGGTCCTCAACGGATAGCAAGAAAAATCTTAGACTCAAAAATTTTTTTGGCCCACTTTATTTAAAGATGCTTTTGAGACTTAAAAAACTTGTGAACAGTGCCAAATAGTAGGAACAACAATCACTCGTAGGAGTGAGATGCCTCAACAACCTATGCTTTTCTGGGAAGTATTTGATGTGTGGGGCATTGATTTTATGAGCCCTTTTCTTGTATCTTTTGTTTATGTCTATATTTTACTAGCTGTTGATTATGTTTCAAAGTGGGTGGAAGCAATACCCACTAGGACTAATGATTCTAAAGTTGTTGCATGTTTTATCAGATCAAATATTTTTTGCAGGTTTGGAATACCCCGAGCCATCATAAGTGATCAAGGCACTCATTTTTGCAACTGCACCATGGACGCTTTGCTTCAGAAGTATATGGTTGTGCATAGAGTTTCTACACCTTATCATCCCCAGACTAATGGGTAACCTGAAGTCTCAAATAGGGAAATCAAATAGATCTTAGAAAAGTTGGTGCAACCAAACAGGAAAAACTGGAGCCACCGACTTGAAGAAGTTGTTTGGAATCATAGAACAGCCTACAAAACACCAATAGTAATGTCCTCTTATCGACTTATTTTTGGTAAGGCATGCCACCTCATAGTAGAAATAGAGCACCATGCTTATTGGGCGGTCAAGAGTTTTAACCTTCAGATGGAGAAAACAGGTTTGGAGAGAAAGCTTCAATTGCAACAACTTGAAGAGCTTAGACTTGAAGCTTACGAGAACTCTCGCATCTATAAGGAGAAAACTAAGTACTTTCATGATAAGATGATTTCTAGGAAGAAATTTTCCATTGGCCAAAAGGTTTTATTGTTCAACTCCCGTTTGAAAATTATGGCTGGGAAAATTCGATCAAAGTGGATTGACCCTGTTGTTGTTACTAAATTTTTTACTCATGGTGCAGTGGAAATAAAAAGTGACAACACCGAGAAAATGTTCAAAGTAAATGGACAACGCCTCAAGCTATTCCATGAGAACTTTGTGCTTGAAGATGCTACCATAGAATAACTCTCATTGGAAAAGCCCACCTACACTGAAGTTTAAATAGGGAGCTCCTTTTCCTTACTCTTATTTTATACTTGTTACTTTCATTGAGGACAATGTTGAATTTAAGTGTGGGGGTATTATTTAGGATTTTATTTATTATATTTCAAAAATAAATAAATAAATAAATAATAAATAAAAATGGACATTGCATTGCATGATTTTTCATCAGATTTTATGGTTGTAAATGTTGAGAGTTTGTTTGGACTGACATGATTGGATAGTATTTTTACATTCTTGGTAAAATAAATTGGATTAAAATGCTAAATTGTGTATCATTTGTGATAAGTAATTAACGTTTGTGAGATTTTTGAGCCTTATTATGAATGGAATACATTTTTCCATCTTTTTTTTCTTGGGTGTTATCTCATTCATGATTGCTAGTTACGCCAGAACTTGACTTGACTCTTGTCTGCATGCATATATCGAAATGATCTAGGAATTTGTTTATGATTAAGCTACTAGCAAAACAAGCCTACCCTACAATTATCCATTTGTGTAAGCCCTTTTGAGCCTAATTACCCCATTCTTTGTTATATAGCTCATTACAAGCATAAAAGTGAAAAACAATGAATTGATCCAATCATAAGGGATAAAGGAGTCTTTCCTTACATAAGTGGAGGGGTACTCAACTTGTTTGTTTAAATTTGAGGGTTATGAAAAAAAAAAGGAGAATATATATATATATATATATATCGAGCAACACAAATTCTAAATCACTAAAATAATGATAAATTCATAATATTTATGTTAGTAGTATAAAAATGTCTACATAGATAATAAAATAAAAATATTTAAAATATGTATGTATTCGCATCCTTGTCAAGCCTATGGTAGTGCTAGCTTTCATGATGTGCTTTGAGTGTAAATAGTAGCCCAAACACTTTGAGAGAATTTTATATCATGGGAGGACTCTATCACTTATGATGCATTATTTAGTTAACTTGTCCTCTTGTTTGCCTTGGTTGTGATAGCAAAACTATTCATTATTGCCTTAAGCTAGAAATATTTTTTCTCTCACCACTTTGCATTCATAAGAATATTTGGAATCGCATGCATTGTTTTGCTCGGAGTGCAAAACCTTAAGTGTGAGGGAATTTGATTATAGCATTTGGGTATATAATTTTAGCTTTTTAGTTTGGTATTTTAAAAACTCTTTATATCTTAGATTAATATTTTATGTTTGTTTCTAAACTTTGGGTCGAATTTGAATTATAATTTTATTATTTGCATTTTAATTTTATTATTTGTATTTTGACTCTTTTTCTCTCTGTAGATCATAACTTGAGCTCTGGATATCGGATTGGCGCATATGAATAGGCGTTGGAAAGTTAAAAATCTGAGCTACAACGTTTGTGTTGGAAGCAAAGACCAACTCCGAACTTTACTAGGCCTAAATTGCAGATTTTGTAATCTGTACTTTTGTAATAATTTTAATTAGAGGGTCACTTGTTTTTAAACCCTAAAACCCTAAAACCCTAAACCAACGTTTCTAAACACGGAAAAATTAGGATTCAAATTGCTACAAGAAATAAATAGTTTTATTTTAATTTCATGGAAGGCTAATTTTATAAGATTAATCCACGAGTTCAGAGTTTCATCAACACCTTGAGATTCAGGTTACACTTTCAATTTCAATTCATGATTCTATTCTTGTTTATTTGATTATATTGATATTTTGATCGCTTAAGTTGAATTTCAATAATATTGATTAAATTTATTTGATAGAATTTGATTTCGGTTTCTAATTTAATTGAATTATAATTTTGCGAGGCTTGATCGTTAATTGTAATATTTTGATGATTGTGATGCTTAAACCAATCAAAGAAACCAAATTCACATAGGATTGATTACGCTTGTTTGATCCATTATATAGTCAAATAAGAATAGAATCACAAATTAGAAATTAAACTCATTGATAGAATTTGTGATAGGTCTGAAACTCGAATAAGTGGATTAATCGTTTTGCTCATATGTTAAATAAAACATCTAAAAAACCCTTTTTTAATTTCAATTTTCAATTCGATTATTATTATTATATCAGAAGTTCTTGTGAAACGATTAGAGTTATTACCTCTATTTACATTTTATCAATTGTATTTGACTTGTGTGCGACAGCGAATAACTAATTGAAAAATATTTGTTTCAATTTTTGTTAAATGATAAGGATTGATTAAAAAAAAGAGTAAATTATTAATTTAATTGTGATAAATTTCTTGTTGTTGGATTGCTATGAGAATATTTTACATCATGATGTCAATTATTCAATTACTTATATGCATGTATATGTGATTAGGTGAAGGTGAAGGTGAAGGTGAAGGTGAAGGTGAAAGTGTTTGTGTTTCAGACGTTCTAAGTGTTGAGAATTTGTCAATAGTTTTTGAGTAGTTGAGAGTGTTTAAAAGTGAAATAATTTTATATTTATTTATTTTAATTGTTGATTCATATTGATGCAAGTGTCCTTACTTTTGTTATTATAACTAGTTGTAAATTACAAATAAATTACTAGGAAGGTGTAATTAAATGGGTTTTTAACTTGAAGTAAAGAGTAGGAGTTGTGGCGCCGCCTTCGCACTCCTGAATAATGTTAAAGATACTTTTAATTACCAATGTTTGAATTTGAATGACTACAGTTATGGTTATCTTAAGTAGTTGACTACATGAGTTGGAGGGACTAGCTACCCTGATGACTCATCGTCAATAAAAGAGACAACGATAACTCATTATTTTGTTAGAAGTACCTTTTAATTTTATTTTTTAATAGTTAAAAAACATGTCCATTGTTTATATCAATTCAATGAATTTAATTATTAAATATATGTTATTGGAAAATAGTATCTCTATCATTAGTTTCTTTTTTTCCTTTCTCCTTGATTATATACAAATTATGTTTTTATAAAGTAATTGATTGTAAATCTATTATAATATTATTAAATTGTTAGAAGTGTTTAATATCACTACGCCAAAAATGACATTTAATAGCACTCCTTTTACAGCGCTTGCTAAATACAAGCGATGTTGTAAGTATATTTTAAAAATAACGGAGCCTTTTACAACGCTTTTTTGACAAGCGCTGTGAAAAAAGTGTTGTTGTAGGGTCATATAGCGTTTGCGCATAATGTTATAAGGCTTTTACAGCGCTTTTTGCAAAAGCGCTGTAAAATGAAGCGCTTTCGCGTATTATTTTACAGCGCTTCTTTCACAAGCGCTGTAAAATACATGCGCTTTCAATCAATTTAACTACATATTACATCGCTTTTTGTACAAGCGCTGTAAAATACATGCGCTTTCAAATATTTGAACTACCTATTACAACGCTTTTTTTACAAGCGCTGTAAAATACATGCGCTTTCAATCAATTTAACTACCTATTACAGCGCTTTTTGTACAAGCGCTGTAAAATACAGGCGCTTTCAAATGAATATAATTTACTTTTAAAACAAATTTACGAACCCTCATCACCTCTACTCTGGGAACCCTCATATCCTCTACGTACTGTGCAGCCATCTACGTTGTCTCAGGTATTTTTTAATTTGTTTTTGTCAAAAAATCTTTAGTTTTTTAATAATTGAAAACTAAAAATTGTTATATATATATTAAATCTCTTTTTTTTGAAATTTGTTGACCTGTTCTGTTTTGAAATCTTTTCTGTTTTGAAATTGTTATTAGATATGTTGATATTGGTTTCTTTTTGAAACTTGTTGATATGTTTTGAAAGCTTATTATTTTTGTAACTGCATTTATATAGGTCGTATAATATGGATAGGAAATGGATGTCTGCCAATCGATTGTCAAAAGAGTATGAAAATGGAGTGAAAGAGTTTGTTGAGTTTGCAGAGAATGCAAAAGATCCAAATAGAGTCGTTTGTCCTTGTTTAAAATGTTGTTTTGGAAAACGTGTTAGAGAAGATGAATTAGAAGGACATCTAGTATGTAATGGAATTGATCAAAGCTACACATGTTGGATAAGACATGGTGAGAAAAAAAAAGGAAACATTAATTTTGAGAATAGTTCGACATATGCTTCAACTGACTTCGATACAGATACATATGAGCCGGACCGAGTTGATGAGATCGCAAAAGCAGTTGAAGAAGATCTTCGAGATTGTCCTAAAATGTTTGAAAGTTTGTTGAGTGATGCAGAGAAAGAATTATATAATGGTTGTACTAAATTCACAAGACTGTCAGCGATATTAAAGTTGTACAACTTAAAAGCGAGTAATGGATGGTCTGATAAAAGCTTTACAGAATTATTAACACTCATAAAAGATATGTTGCCAGATGATAATGAACTTCCCAGTCGAACCTACGAGGCTAAACGGATTTTGTGTTCTATTGGAATGAGTTACGAAAGGATTCATGCGTGTCCTAACGATTGCATTTTATTTCGAAACGAATATGAACTACTTAAGGCGTGTCCAAAATGCAATGTCTCTCGATATAAGAAG
Source organism: Cicer arietinum (assembly GCF_000331145.2). Taxonomy (NCBI): domain Eukaryota; kingdom Viridiplantae; phylum Streptophyta; class Magnoliopsida; order Fabales; family Fabaceae; genus Cicer; species Cicer arietinum. The sequence goes on along the minus strand of NC_021162.2, from coordinate 37,389,862 downwards.
AAAGAATCTACTCCAGCAAAAGTCGTGTGGTATTTTCCTATAATACCAAGATTTAGGCGCATGTATCGCAGTGAAGAAGATTCAAAACACTTGACATGGCATGCAGATGAAAGAATTAGAGATGGAATGTTTCGACACCCTGCAGATTCCCCACAATGGGCAAAAATTGATCACGAGTATCCTGAATTCGGGATAGAGTCAAGAAATCTAAGACTTGCACTTTCTACTGATGGAATGAATCCACATGGTCTTCAAAGCATCTCACATAGCACGTGGCCTGTGATTTTGGTAATATATAACCTACCTCCATGGTTATGTATGAAGCGTAAGTTTATGATGTTGTCTCTGTTAATTTCTGGACCCAAACAACCGGGGAATGATATCGACGTATACTTGACTCCTCTAATCGAAGATTTAAAAAGTATGTGGGAGACAAGTGTGGAAGTTTATGATGGGTATAGGAAAAAGTGTTTCAATTTGAGGGCTATGTTGTTCGGCACAATTAATGATTTTCCAGCATATGGTAATTTATCAGGATATAGCATTAAAGGTCAGTGTGCATGTCCTATATGTGAAGAGAGTACAAATTGGATGCGCTTGAAACATTGTAAGAAGAATGTATTTCTTGGACATCGTAGATTTTTACCTTATAGCCATCAGTATCGTGGGTGGAGAAAGGCATTCAATGGAAAATCAGACTGGAGATCAAATACTTCAAAAAGTACAAGGTTTGAGCAATAAATTTGGCAAACCTTTTGCGGGAGAGCTGGTCAAAACTGGGTGGAAGAAAAAGTCAATTTTCTTTGAATTGCCATATTGGAAGTCATTGTATATAAGCCATTTCCTCGATGTGATGCATATTGAAAAAAATGTATTTGATAGTGTTATTGGTAAGTTACTCAATGTTCCAGGAAAGTCTAAAGATGGCATCAACGCAAGATTGAACTTGGTCGATATGGGAATAAGAAATGAATTGGGTCCCGTAAAGAAAGCAAATCGCACATATCTACCTCCAGCCGCTCATACTCTATCTAGAAAGGAAAAAATTGTTTTATGTAAATTTCATAAATTTCATTATCGTCTGTGAGTGCGGTGGATTGTAAAACTATTTCGAAAACCAATTCATCGTGATGATTGTGTGGGAATTGCTAAGTGTTAAGTTTTGGAATTATGCGTGAGTATGATTGAATTAGTTTAAGTATTTTTGGAAGAATAAGCAGGGAAATCGATTTCCCAATCGATTGGATGAGTTGCAGGAAGTTCACTATTTTAACCTAATCGATTTGCCAATCGATTGTATAAATATATCTTTCAAAATCTTTTAAGAAATCGATTTGGAAATCGATTGGCAGAGAGGCAGGAACTCAGCAAAACTGCCAAAATCGATTTGGAAATCGATTTGGCAACACAGGGACTCATCAGAACTGACAAAATCGACTTAGAAATCGATTTGGTCATGCAAAAACTCAGCAGAACTGACCAAATCGATTTGGCAATCGATTGGCTCAGCAAAAGTCCTCATTTTGAGTTAGATAATCGATTGCTCAATTGATTTATCAATGCTTTGGTCAGTTATGTATTACTTGATGGTTGGAGAACTTCATTTTGAGTTCATTGTTAATTGGCAAGCATTATATGAACTTTTAGCATATGGAAAATCCTTTTAAGGTGCATGCTTAGTTGAAAGGTTATTTTGTGCATTTAAAACTTAAATGTTATGTGTTATCTGTTAATTTCGGTTGGTGACCCTTTACAATTATTGTGGAAATCTGGGCTTTGCCCTCAGATGAGAGTCAGGACGATCCTACCGGTTCGTACCCTACGGACGGGAATGGAGATGGGAACGCGTGATTGCAGTTACATTAGGAGGATCTCACGGGGCGCGTGGAGATACTCAGGGTGTATAGCTTTTTGGTAGGATGATCAGATTAGGATGATGTATAGGAACTAGGTGTCCTTCTTTTTGGATTGGAGTATTTTTAGTTTGGAAAACTGTACTTATACTAATATTGTCAGTTTGACTTTTTACTTGAATGGGTTCCATGTACCATTTGTTGTTGTGTAAATGTTTTGGATTTATAATTGGAGAAACTCTTCCGCTGTTTGTAAATTATAATGACTCAATTATTTATCCAAAGGCATTTCCTCG
>NC_021162.2:37377105-37387213 GCF_000331145.2 Cicer arietinum | reverse complement strand
CTAAACCCTAAACCCTAAACCCTAAACCCTAAACCCTAAACCCTAAACCCTAAACCCTAAAACGTGTTGGCGCTTTTAGCTTTGGTCGTGCTAGTGCAATGGTCGAGCAACTTGAAACAGTGGGTCAAGAACCACTTGATTTCTCTTGTACAATAATGGTTCTTGGAAACACAGGATTCAAAATAGTAAGCAGTGAAGAATACCAAATGTTAATAGATCAACAGATACAAAAATATACACGGACCAACAAATCAAGTGACCCAATTGATAAGAAACCTTACCCAAAAAAACACAAACATTATCTTATCCAACAGGTTATATAAAAACCTTCAGATTATTGATCAATAACAAGAACATATAAATAAAATCAAACCTGGTAGCCGCATTTGCATGGTCTCAATTGCTGATCTGTCAAATCCATCTCTTCAGCACAGAGAGGACAAGTCCTTTCTCCTTCATCACTCATGATTGCACTGGATGAAAATTCAGTAGACCAGAAAACACACATCAGACTGTCGAGTAAACATTGTATGCAAGGGGACATTATAAACAGTATAATCCTTAAACTGTATCAAGAATTTAATTATCATCTACCCCTTAACGTAACAACTAACAAATTAATAAGTTTTACACAGTGCCACTGTCATTTAACATATACTGTAACAAAAACAGGGAAAAAAGCATACAGTTGAGGATTGGCAAATTTTAATATAAACATAATGACACCAAGGGAGTGAACTACAACTATAACCACAGCTTAAATCCAAACGCTAACACTAAAATTCAAATTAAAAATATACATAAATTGCAGTACGCCCCATAGATCAACTAAACACTAATCAGAGCATAAAATCTCACATAAAACGAGGTATAAATTAAAACAATCAAATTCCTAATCCTAACAAAAATCAAAATCTTACAAAAACCTATTTGATTGTTAGACTCTATATGACTCGACATTTGTCTTCACCACAAACTACATACGGAAATGAGACATTCTCACTTGTCTCGCTAGTACTATATCAGTTATTACAATCAATAGAGTTCAAACTTTACCTCAAATCGAGCTTTACCACCTCGAGTGGGTTTTGCTCCTCATTCCAAAGCTTCCATACAACCTCCAAACTCAAGGGAGACTTTCAGCACCAACGACAACGACGACACAAAACAAAAGTCAACGAAAGGTCTCACCAAAACCTCGAAATAGTTCGACGTCAACTTTCGAATGACGCGCAAACTAATAGTCTTCTCGTCTAAAAGGTTTCGGCGCAAATATTCCAAAAACAAAGTAGGTTTTTCAAAAACGACAAATGAACTGATCAGAACTAAACAGAACCGCATCAGGGGCAATATGTCATTTTTCAAAGTGTAATGGCTGGTGTTTTCGTACATAGAAGATGAAAGAAGGTGTTGTGTGGATTTCTTAGGCGGTCTCGGTTTTCACTAACAACATTGGCTGTGGCCGGGATGTCGGTATGAAGTTGGTGGTTTGTTTTTTCGGTACGACAAATATAACCTTTCGAGTTTAGATTCTTAGTGGGAATGAAAGAGGGGGTTACAAGGGTCCCGAATACACTCCTAGTGTTGCAAACGATGCACTATTCAGATTGTGGAAGAAGAGAGAAGTTTAAAAGAAAAAGTGTCATGGGGATGTGTGTTGTTGTTGGTGTGTGGGAAGAAGAAGATCATGACCAAGCAGTTTTAATTTTATTATTAGTCAAAACAAGGTGAACTTTGTTGGTGGCTAAATTGGTCTCCATAGTTTATTATTAAATTAATAATTAATAATATATTAAAGATAGAAGATAATTATGGCTATAATTTAATGATGATAAACTAATAATTATAATAGTAATCTTTTTCATATAAAAAAATTATAAATATGAGTATTAATTTCAAAAATATTGACTTAAATATATTTTAAGTTTTCATTATTTTAAAATTAATATATTAAATATGATTTTTTTTATTAAAAAATAAATATATGAATATTAATCTTAAAATGTTGGATTAAATAAAATTTTATTTCATATAAAGTTGTGACAAATACCCGAATTATATTTCTAGACTTTGAAAAGCATTTCACTAGAGAACTAAGTTGAACATTAGCACAACATATCACCCACAAACGCATGGTCATACTGAGAGAACCATTCAAAATTTGGAAGGCATGTTCAAAGTTTGTATTCTTAAAGATGGAGGCAATTGGATTGGAGTCACCATTTACCTTTAATAGAATATTCTTGTAACAATAATTATCACTCTAACATATGCATGGCACCATATGAAGCACTTTATGAAGAAGATTTAGGGTTTATATATATATAACACCACACTATTGGTCAGAGGTAGGAGATTTAGGGATTCTTTGACAAAAAATAATTCAAGAAACCACTAACTTAAAGATAATTAAAGAAAATATAAAAATTGCACAAATTAGATAGAAGAGCAATGTAGATAATAAAAGAACATCATTGAAATTTGAAGAAAGCGACCATGTGATATTGAGAGTGACTCCAAAGTTAGGAATTGGAAGATCTTTCAAGACTATGAAATACAATCCATCATTTATAGGATCCTTCCAACTAAACATCCCCTATTTATAGACCAAGAAAACAAAAAGTTAGATTTTTTCATTGTTCTTCTTCCTCATTCTCACGACCAAATAGAGATTAAAGGGGGAAACTCATTCTCTCAATTCACAACACAAAGCAGCATGTTGTCTCACTCTCCCTTATTCAAATACCAAATCAACAAAAAGTGAGTTCTCTCGTCCACCTTTAATTGCATTTTAGGATAGTTATTAGAATAAATTGTGGCTGAAAATTGATGATTAGAAATAATCAAACCTCTCATGCGGGTATTTTTATGGGTATTCTGTAAGACCCGTAATTTTAAAGTGTACTTTATGTGTTTTTGTGTATTTTGGATTTTGGCTCGGAAGCTTTTCAGCCAAAGTTAATAATATTTTGGAAATATTTGTTAAAAGTAAGTAATATATATATATAAATATATATTTATGTTTGTTTGGAGGGAAAAAGAAAGGAAAATTAGAAGGAAGGAAAAGGAAAAGAAAATAGTATAAAAGGAAGGAAGGAAAAGGGAAGAAAGGAAAAAGAAAGGAAAGAAAAAGAAAGGAAAGAAAAACGTCATTTTTCCATCGTCTTCTTCCTCTGTCCGCGGCCAAATTCCCTCATTTCTCCCGTTTTCATTTTCGTCGCTTTCTTTTCTTCAAAACTAGTAACCCAAGGTTGGGTAAGAGTTAGATCAAGGTTTTTGCAACTCCACTCTTCCTCTTTGATTCGAAAACGAAGAAAAACGGTTTTTGAGATCCAAACACAAACCCCTCCGTTTCTTCTAGATCCAAACCTCATTTCTCGAAGAGATAGAAGGGAAAGTTGCTCACCACCACGCTACGGTGCTAGTGAAGGAAAACGGTGTTAGGATTTTTAAAACCATCAAACACAAACCTCCCTGTTTCATCTAGATCTAAGCTTCGTTTCGCGAAGAGATAGAAGGGAAAGTTGCTCACTACCACGCTATGGTGCTAGGGGACCAACTTTGGAAGCGACGTCGCGAGCAGAGATTTTACCAAATTTACTCGCGGTACCGGGTTCGCACGTTAAAGCTAACGTTAAGGTAAGGGATCTTTCCAAACTTTTAGTTTGCATTTAGGGACTTATCTGTGGTTGTGTGGAAAGGTTTTTGGTTAGAGTTAGAGTGTTGATTTGGGGGAAAATGAATCTAAGGCTTTAGGGGTAATATCTTAGAGTTAGGTTTTGGTTATATTGATGAATGTTTCGTGGAAAATAAATTTAAACTCATTGAATGGGGAATCTCTTAATGTCTTGTTTACTTAATGTTTGTTTTGAAAATCGTTTAAGTTAAATGAGTATTAAGAATGGGGAATCTCTTAATGTCTTGTTTACTTAATGTTTGTTTTGAAAATCGTTTAAGTTAAATGAGTATTAAGAATGGGGAATCTCTTAATGTCTTGTTTACTTAATGTTTGTTTTGAAAATCGTTTAAGTTAAATGAGTATTAAGAATGGGGAATCTCTTAATGTCTTGTTTACTTAATGTTTGTTTTGGAAAATCGTTTAAGTTAAATGAGTATTAAGAATGGGGAATCTCTTAATGTCTTGTTTACTTATTGTTTGGTTTGGAAAATCGTTTAGGTTAAATGAGTATTAAGAATGGGGAATCTCTTAATGTCTTGTTTACTTAATGTGTGGTTTGGAAAATCGTTTAAGTAAAAAGAGTATTAAGAATGGGGAATCTCTTAATATTTTTGTTTGCTTAATGTTTGTGTGAAAATCGTTTAAGTCAGATGAGTATTAAAAATAGGGAAACTTTTAATATCTGCATTTGCTTAGCGATTGTTGTGGATGGAGTCTGTGTATGTTCATGCATTTCATTTTGGTAAATCGTGCTGACCCGTGATAGGTGGCACCTCGGTAAACAGTACTGACCCGTGATAGGTGGTACGTTTACGATTTACGTTTTGGTAAGTTGTGCTGACCCGTGATAGGTGGCACCTCGGTAAACAGTACTTTGGCCTGTGATAGGCGGTACGTTTACGACTTACGCTTTTTCTTTTAGTAAATTGTGCTGACCCGTGATAGGTGGCACCTCGGTAAACAGTACTTTGGCCTGTGATAGGCGGTACGTTTACGACTTACGCTTTTTCTTTTAGTAAATCGTGCTGACCCGTGATAGGTGGCACCTCGGTAAACAGTACTGGCCCGAGATAGGTGGTACGTTTATGATTTACGCTTTTTAGTAAATCGTGCTGACCCGTGATAGGTGGCACCTCGGTAAACAGTACTGGCCCGAGATAGGTGGTACGTTTATGATTTACGCTTTTTAGTAAATCGTGCTGACCCGTGATAGGTGGCACCTCGGTAAACAGTACTGACCCGTGATAGGTGGTACGTTTACGATTTACGTTTTGGTAAGTTGTGCTGACCCGTGATAGGTGGCACCTCGGTAATTGGTACTTTGGCCTGCGATAGGCGGTACAATTATGATTTACGGCCCTTCGAGGAGGGTTTTGGTTTGGAATTCCAAGTCCATGCATTTTGGCATATACGCATTGCATTAGGGTGCTTGGCACACGAGTCGTGTTTGAATCAAGTTTATGATTGAGTGGTTTGAATAGGAATTTTTGTGGTAATTGTGTTGGAATTGCTAAGTGTTATGTATTCATTATCGTCTGTGAGTGCGATGGATTGTAAAACTATTTCGAAAACCAATTCATCGTGATGATTGTGTGGGAATTGCTAAGTGTTAAGTTTTGGAATTATGTGTGAGTGTGATTGAATTAGTTTAAGTATTTTTGGAAGAATAAGCAGGGAAATCGATTTCCCAATCGATTGGATGAGTTGTAGGAACTTCACTATTTTAACCTAATCGATTTGCCAATCGATTGTATAAATATGTCTTTCAAAATCTTTTAAGAAATCGATTTGGAAATCGATTGGCCTTAACGCAGGAACTCAGCAAAACTGACAAAATCGATTTGGTAACACAAGAACTCAGCAAAACTGACAAAATCGATTAGGCAATCGATTTGGCAACACAGGAACTCAACAAAATTGACCAAATCGATTTGGCAATCGATTGGCTCAGTAGAAATCCTTATTTTGAGTTAGATAATCGATTGCTCAATTGATTTATCAATGCTTTGGTCAGTTATGTATTACTTGATGGTTTGAGAACTTTATTTTGATTTCATTTTTAATTGGCAAGCATTACATGAACTTTTAGCATATGAGAAATCCTTTTAAGGTGCATGCTTAGTTGAAAGGTTATTTTGTGCATTTAAAACTTAAATGTTATGTGTTATCTGTTAATTTCGGTTGGTGACCCTTTACAACTATTGTGGAAATCTGGGCTTTGCCCTCAGATGAGAGCCAGGACGATCCTACCGGTTCGTACCCTACGGACGGGAATGGAGATGGGAACGCGTGATTGCAGTTACATTAGGAGGATCTCACGGGGCGCGTGGAGATACTCAGGGTGTATAGCTTTTTGGTAGGATGATCAGATTAGGATGATGTATAGGAACTAGGTGTCCTTCTTTTTGGATTGGAGTATTTTTAGTTTGGAAAACTGTACTTATACTAATATTGTCAGTTTGACTTTTTACTTGAATGGGTTCCATGCTTTGGATTCGTATTTTGAGAAACTTTTCCGCTGCTTGTAAAATTATAATGACTCAATTATTTATCCAAAGGTATTTCCTTATTTGTTTTTCTCCGTTTTATTTTAATCTCTTTTGAAAAGAAAATACACCTTCGCTTTGAAAAACGGGGCGTTACAAAGTTAAAGTTCTAGAAGGATACTCTTCAAACATTAAAAATTTGGTTTGTATGAAAGACCTCAAGTTAAAAGGTTTGAAGACCCATGATTGTCATATTCTAATGGAGCATTTGCTACCAATAGGTATACGTTCCATTTTACCTGAAAAAGTTCGACTAGCCTTAACTAGATTATGTTTCTTCTTCAGGGAAATTTGTAGTAAAGTGATCGACCCTCAGAAACTACCGACATTGCAAAGGGAAATTGTTGTTACTTTGTGTGAGCTTGAAATGTATTTCCCACCCTCGTTTTTTGATATAATGGTTCACCTTACTATTCATCTGGTTAATGAGACACAACTTTATGGGCCAGCTTTTATGAGATGGATGTATCCGATAGAACGATATATGAAAATATTACAAGGGTACGTAAAAAGTAGAAGTCGACCAGAAGGTTGTATTGCTGAACGGTACATTGTTGAAGAGGCTGCTGAATTTTGTACTGAATATCTGTCCAATGTTGAATCCATAGGGCTTTCCATGTCTCGTCATTCGGGAAGAATATCAGGAGAAGGGATAATTGGAAGGAGACTACTGACTATATCAAGGACAAAATGGGAGCAGGCACAATTGTATGTTCTGCACAATGATGATGAGGTTCAACCGTATGTTACAATACACATGGATCAGTTATCTCGTTTGAACATGAATAGGAATCAAAATTGGATAACTTGAGAGCACAATCGAAGTTTTATAACATGGTTAAAAAATCACATAAAGTCAAAATTTGATATAGACCCCGGATCAATTTCACAGACATTGAGGCGGCTAGAAAATGGTCCGAGCTTACATGTCTTTTCTTACACTGGTTATGTTATTAACGGCTACACATTTTATACCAAAGAACAAGATGATCAGACCACTATGCAAAATAGCGGAGTCACTCTCGTAGCTGAAGCGATGCATGTCTCAAGTGCAAAAGACAAAAACCCAATATATGCAAATCTATCATATTTTGGGGTTATCGAGCGCATATGGGAGTTAGACTACACAATGTTTCGTGTTCCCATATTTGGTTGCAAGTGGGTCGATAATAATAATGGCGTTCGGATTGATGAGTCAGGATTCTTGCTTGTCGATTTTAATAGGGTGGGATACAAAGACGAGCCTTTTATTTTAGCGTCGCAAGCTCAACAAGTGTTTTATGTCACTGATCCTTCTAATGATAAATGGTCTGTTGTCCTATCGACCAATAAAATAAGTGATGATAACAATAATGATGAAGATGTTGGTAATGATCTTTTATTTGCAACATCACAACAACCACATGAAATTGATTCAACTGATGATGGTTTATATCTTAGAGATGATCATGATGAGGGAATTTGGATTAATCCATCGTTTCGTATTGTAAATGGACAAACAAATGTGAATGTCACCAGGAAAAGAAGAAGGGCATCTTAATGTATATGTTTAATTGTGTTAATGTAAATATGCATGTAATCTGAACTGTGTTAATGTAAATATGCATGTAATCTGAATTGAGTGTTTTATACCAAGTTCATGTAACAATAAGTGTTTTATATTTAGCTTGATTTACATGAACTGAACTGAATATAAATTAGTAATTTACATGAACTGAACTGAACTGAATAGAGAGATTCTCTTTTGCTCAGTGCATATATATATAGATTCTTCAGAAGTTCTCATTTCTAATAATTCATCATCTCCTAAAGTATTGTGATAAAGACAATGATAACAATATTTTTAATCCAATAAACAATGATAAAAATGTTTTTAATGTCATCCCAACCCAAATAAACCAAACACAAAAATAAAATAAAGAGACATTTTACAGCGCTTATCTTAAAAAGCGCTGTAAAAGATCCTTTTAAAAATAAAATAATGAGTGTTTTATACCTTTTACAGCGCTTTTCACACAAAGCGCTGTAAACGACTCTTTTGAAAGTGAGTAAAAAAGACATTTTACAGCGCTTGTTTGCCAAAGCGCTGTAAAATGGCTTTAAAAATAATATTCATCAGACACCTAATTTCTTCAAACACCTTGTACGCATCATGGGATTCAAAAAACATCAGACACAAACCCATTTCTTCAAACACCTTGTACGCATCATGGGAATCCAAAAAACATCAGACACAAACCCATTTCTTCAAACACCTTGTACGCATCATGGGAATCCAAAAAACATCAGACACAAACCCATTTCTTCAAACACCTTGTACGCATCATAGACATTTTACAGCGCTTATTTGAAAAAGCGCTGTAAAAGGATTTAAAAATAACATTCATCAGACACCTAACAGGACCTTATCTAACATGATTTTCTTCAAACACCTTGTACGCATCATAGGAATCCCCAAAAACACATTGTTAACAAAAACATCAGACACAAACCCATTTCTTCAAACACATTGTACGCATCATGGGAATCCAAAAAACATCAGACATTAACCCATTTCTTCAAACACCTTGTACGCATCATGGGAATCCAAAAAACATCAGACATTAACCCATTTCTTCAAACACCTTGTACGCATCATGGGAATCCCCAAAAACACATTGTTAACAAAAACATCAGACTCAAACCCATTTTTCGCAACATGGCAATGAACCTGAAGACCAAGTTTCGAACCACTTATCGACGAATTAGCACACGATTTAAGAAGGAAAGGGAATGTAAAGAGAGAAAAAGGGTGTTGAGGTGGAGATTGAATTGTGAGATAGTAAGCTTTGATGTTTGTGAAGAAGATGTATAAAATGAGAAGAGTTTGGTGAAGAGGAAGAGAAGCGCTGTAATAAAACAATGAGGCCTTTTACGGCGCTTATTTAAAAAAGCGTTGTAACAGGCTTTAAAAAAAACATTCATATACCATAATAAAACAAGGAGGTCTTTTACAGCGCTTTTTCAAATAAGCATTGTAAAAGACCCTTTTAAAATTAACATAATGAGACATTTTACATCGCTTATTTGAAAAAGCGTTGTAAAAGGCTTTAAAAAAACATTCATATAACATAATAAAACACGGAGGTCTTTTACAGCGCTTATTGGGAGAAGCGCTGTAAAAGAGCCTTTTAAAAATTTAAATAAAGACGCCTTTTAGAGCGCTTTTCAAACAAGCGATGTAAAAGGCTTAGGCCTTTTAGAGCGCTTTTTGAACAAGCGCTGTAAAAGGCTTATAAAAAAGTGTTGTAAAAGGGTTACGTATATATAACAGTAACTGCTTCAGTTTTCTCTTCATTACGTAAACTTCACTATCATCTCAACCTTCATCGTTCTTCTCTTCTTTTGCAAACCCTATCATCCCGTTCATTACGAACCTTATTTTCACGATCATCTCCTTCATTTCGAACCTTACTTCCATCCAAGATCATCTCTCCCATTGCACACAATATATTTTCATTGAAATACGTAACCCCCATTACGTATTTCTTCACCCGTATTTCTGTGAACCATATTTATGTGAACTTTCTGCAAACCCTCTTTTCTTCGCATTTCGTCTTTCTTCGAACCCTCATTATTCAGGTATTGATGTTATTAATTTTTTGTAATCATTAAAATGCATGTTGAGCTTTTTTAAGATATACTGATACTGGTATGTACTTAGAATAATCCATGATGCATGTTGAGCTTGTTGATGTTATACTAAACTGCATGTTGAACTTGTTGTAGTTAAATGGATACAAACAAAGATACAAACAAATATTTAGAATGTCAAAATGAAGAAGTTGGCACCTCTAAGACTTATGAAAATGAAGTCAAACGTGGTGCAACTATCATGCAAAAA
>NC_021162.2:37374188-37376595 GCF_000331145.2 Cicer arietinum | reverse complement strand
ATTATGATTGACGATAGGAGAGATAAGGCATTGAAGGATGCCAAAGATATAATATGGAATGACATTAAAGTAAGTTTTTTGATCCACTCTTTTGTCATTTATAATTTTTTTCATTGAAATATTTTACTTATAATTTTGTTCATTGCAGACTACTTTTGTTCTTTATGAGGGACGAAAGAGATATGTTTTGAGAGTTGCTGGGAAAATCCATTGGAGATTTAGATCACATCTCTCTAATTTCTATGTAAAATAAAGAGAAGGAAACAAAAATGCTGAAGCTCCAAAAATATATAAACATTATATATCAAATGAGGAATGGAGTGCATTTGTTTCCAAACGTTTGGACCCCGCATTTGTCGTAACTGATTAATTTATTAGCATTTTTGTTTTATTATTCATATTTGTAGAGTATTTTAAATTTTTACAAAATTGCTATTTTTTTTATATAGAATATTAGTAAGGCAAATCACGAAAGGGCAAGCAATCCAACCCACCCATACAAAAAATCACGTATGGGATATGCACGCCTTGATCAAAAACTTGTAAGTAATTAAACATCACTTTTATATAATGAAGTAATTTGTATTATAAACTATAGTGTGTAACTAATTTGTATTATTTTGTTTATGATCTTAACGAATAGAGACAAGACACCCATGCCGATCAACCGTTGGGTCGTCATAGATTATGGAAGGAAGCGCGTGTTAATAAAGACGGAGTTGTTGATAATGAAAATGTCCAAAAAGTAGTAGAACTTTGTGTAAGTAACATTATCACTTTAATATCACTTGAACACTTTTTAATATTGCATTTTAAAAATGCTATTGAACTTATCTTTTTAATCCTACATGTATTTTAGGAGATTATCGAACAAAGTTCTGAAACTCAAGAGGGCAACAAGGATACTTGCAGGGACATTCTGGGCAAAGTGTTTAATGTCCCTGAGTATTCCGGTCGGGTTAGGGGGAAAGGATTTGGCGTAACTCCCAAAAGCTTTTTTCCTCAAGAGAAGCGCCAAAAACCTTCCAACGAGGAAGTATTAGAGAAGCTCAGAATCCTATCGGAGCAAGTGGCACTCTTGGTGAATACGAATAAAGACAAGCAACTTCCGGTTCAGCTCCAACCTGAAATACAAATGGAGAGTGAAACCGGGAGTTGCAACGTCGGTTTGAAAAGTATTCCCGAGGTAATTAATTACTTACTACTTACTTGCTTATGTAATTACTTATGTATTAAACAAACTTATATATTAACTGTACTTATGTTTTAACTATTGATGTAGGGTGTCACCACATGTGTCCTATACTTATCCTCGCCGACTCAACGGAAGGTGGGAAAAGGAATATTGCACAATACTTTGGGCGAAGCTATTGGTAGTTACGTGGCATGGCCCACCCACCTTGTTGCCCTCGAAAAAAAGATTCCCATAAACAAATCAGTTACATCTCCCGAAAAGGTTTGTCACATTTATTCCCTAAGGTTTGTCATTTTTTCAGATTCAATAAACTAACATTTTACCTCATTTATGTAGATCCAATTAAATAAACCACTCGTACAGCCAAAAAGAGCCAGCAAACCTCCAACATTGGAGGGTAATAGGGCTGCCAAACTACAAAGGCTGGAGGGTAATAAAGCTGCCAAAATTGCAGCAAGAAAACTGGATCGGAGAACATCGGTCGCTGCTGCCCATGTTCCTAAAATAAGTCAGCCACGCCTTGCTAAACACGGGGCGTGTCTTGACATCCAAGTAAAACAGAACATGGACAACAACGACGATTCGCGCATCATACCCATGAATAAAGCTATATTCGAAGATGAGTATGATGAATTTCTCGAAAAGGAGCACATGTACAAACTTCTCAACCATAAGGAGCTTAGTGCTACTGTCATGTGCTTGTACATAAGGTAAAAAATACATTTAATTGCATTTATTGATAATTAATTAAATGTATTGGTAATTAATCTAGTTTAAAATTTTCATTGAAGGTTTTTGTATGAGAAGGTCGTGTGCACGAGGAAATTGTCAAATAAATACTCATTCTTGTCTCCGCATAAGCTGTCGATGTGCAAACTCGATCCAGTAAATGTAAAGAAATACATTGTAGATATGTTATTAGGAAATAAAGAAAAGGATAAATTGTTATTCGCACCATATAATTCAGGGTACGTAATTATATATTATTTATTTATATCTTTTTTAATTGATATGATTTTAATTTATTAGTTGTGTATAAACAAAATTGCTTAACCAATTTTTTTGTTGTTGTAGGGCACATTGGGTTTTATCTGCAATCAATGCGGTCTCTGAAGTTATATACTATTTAGATCCCTTGCATGGCAATTACAACAATCACTCTGAAATAAAGACTATGTTCGGCACGTAAGTAATATTCATTTATTTCTTACA
>NC_021162.2:37361236-37373351 GCF_000331145.2 Cicer arietinum | reverse complement strand
TTTTTCAAAAATTTAATTTACAACGTTAAAAAAAAAAAACACATTTTACAGCGCTTTTTTGAAAGAGCGCTGTAAAATATGCACCTAGAATTCATATGTTGGGTGTACATTTTACAGCGCTTTTTCTAAAAAGCGTTGTAAAATGCCCATAATTCATATATTTGGTGTGCATTTTACAACGCTTATTCGAAAAAGCGCTGTAAAATGTGCACCCAATATATTTATTATGGGTATGCATTTTACAGCGCTTTTTCAAATAAGCGCTGTAAAATGCCCATAATTCATATATTTGGTGTGCATTTTACAGCGCTTATTCGAAAAAGCGCTGTAAAATATGCACCTAATATATTATTATGGGTATGCATTTAAAAGCGTTGTTGTATCTTTTACAGCGCTGGATTCTACAGCGCTTTTTTTTGAAAAAGCGCTATAAATGAATTAAAAAAAGCGCTGTAAAATGCTATTTTTCGCGTAGTGTATTTTAAAAATTGCGCTCTTTGTCAGATCTAAGTTAAATTTGTTGAATATTTGGTGATAGGATTTAGACTTTATTTTAAGGAGTAAAACTAATAATATTTGGTTTGAAAGAACTAGTTGAAATTGACAACGTACTTGGAATGTGTTTCATTTAACCAAACTAAATGAACTACGTTATTATTGACAAAATCCATATGTTATATTTTATATGTTCTATTGTATTTTATTTCATAATTGAATGATAAATGTGATAGACATTTTATTTCATAATTGAATGACAAATATTATATGTTTAATTGATTTATTTTGTCATGTTAGTCTATCATGCTATGTTAGTTGAGTTTTTACATGTTGTGCTTAATTGGAGATTGAATGTTTTAAATATGCTTATAGACTAAGTTTAAATCTTGAGGGTGGTAAGTTAGATATTAGTTCACTCACCACAAATTTCGAGGACGAAATTCTTTAACAAGGGGAGAGTTGTAACACCCCAAATTTTATAATAAACTATTTTATTAATTAAATATGATGTAAAATAATTAATTTGATGTTAAAATTATTTTATAACATATGTTGATAAATTTTGGAATAATTTTCGTCATATGGGTGCTTTCTAAAATGTGCTAGTTTTATAAATATTATATTAAATGAGCGATATAAATAATAAATATTATATTTTATTATTTGATAAATTTTTTTAAAAAAATAATAGTATTTTAGTGTAATATTTTAAAGAAAAAGATTTTATGCGATTTTACGTGTATATACGTGTAACCAATTAATGTAATATTTTCTGTGCGCTTGACTGATGTTAAGTATGCACGTAGTTATATTTTAATTATTTATAACTATTTTCTATTTTTAGTTATTTATTTTATAAATAATTATTTTGAGATAGTAATAACATTGTATTTAATCTTGATTTTTATATACTTGTTATGGCATTATGCTTTTATATTTATTTATTTTGAATTTGTAATTAATATAAAATGCTTATATTATATTTATTTATTTTATAATTTCAAATATTTTATAACGTAGTAATTTAATGTAAGTATTTGGAAAAATAAGTATAATCGAAGGGATTAATTTGAATATGAGAGTTTGGTTATTAATGTATTTTAAAAGATTAATTATTTTATTTTATAAATTATTAGTTTTGAAAAATATTAATAATGTTTTACTAAGGAAATTGTGTTTTAAAAAAATAAAATCAAAATAGTAATAGTAAAACCTAAAAGGAGGCTAATGTGCTTGACTCATGTCTGTAAAGGATTTAAATTGTTAATAAAATAAAAGAATAAGGAAGGAAGGAAGCTTACGCCCAACACCAGTAATATCAACAGAAATCAACAACAAGCCTATCGTTTGGCATTGATGATCGATAACTGTACCAAAAAACTTTCTCCATTTTCTTCCCAATTTGAGTGTGTTGTTTCTTATATTTAGTTAGTCAGTTAAACACAATTTTCCAGATTTTTAACAACTCCAATTTCTCTCTAAAATACCTGACTTCTCCGTTTGTAGAATTCGTTATTTTTCACCGTTTTTCTTCATCGTAAGTCCGATTTGACTGAAACCAACGCCAAAACGACTTTGTGAAAAGTGACTATATTATCCACTAATTTTTTTTCTTCTGATTTATGGTGATTTTCCTTGACCGATTTTCGAATTTATTTTTTTAGAATATCTTCATATAATTTATTTTTTACGTCTACCCACAAACTGTTGAGTTATATCGATTGAAGGACAAAGAGTCAAAGAAGAACGACTGTTTGGTCGTGGAATTGTATTCATAGGTGAAATCATCAAAGTAAGGTAACGGGTGAGAGAGCGTTTGAATTCATGTGTATAATATATTGTGAGATGAACGGGAAAACCGTATTTCCCAACGATTCCTCCGGGGCTCGCTACGTACGGTAGTAGCCCTTTGAGTGATAAATGAATTAATATGAAAAATGGAAATTGTGATATTAAAATATGGAATAGAAATACTTATAAGGTGTTGATTGATTCGTTAAATGTGCGGTATTTAATATTATTGTGATATTTGATTTAATTTCGTTAAATGTTGGGCATTTGATATTATTGTCATATTTGATTTAATTTCGTTAAATGTGTGGCTTTTGATATTATTGTGATATTTGATTTATTATGGTTAAATGTGTGATATTTGATATTATTGTGATATTGGATGTCGAATGATTTTTATGTAATGTTTGATTAGACATGTTTAGGTGATGTGATAATAAAAGGTGGATGCATTTTGATAAGTTTTATGTGATTATGATGATGTATAATTAATAATAATGATGTTATAAATTTGTGATAACTCTATGTGATGATGTATGATTGATGAGATTGATGTTAAAAGATTGTGATGAGTATATGTGATGACGTGTGATTAATGGTAGTGATGTTATAAACTGTGATGACAATATTGTGATTCCAATTTTTGTTTGAGATGAAGTTCTTAATGGAGTACCATAGGACAATGAGGGGAGAAAATACATATTGAGAATTTGTGAAGTGGAGATTATTTTGTCGTGTATATGTGTCTCGGGTTGAGTTGAGGGGATCTATGAGGACAGGGCCAATTTGTATTGTCCGTCCATCGAGATGGTGGCATAGTATCAAGCCTTCTAACCAAGTACTTCAGAGTTAGAATGGTACCACATTGTGAAGTAGAGTCTAAGCTCATGCATAGCATTGCATTTCCTTGTGATTGTTTTGTTGTGACTGATGTGTTTCAAAAGTGATAATAATTACTCTTAGATTATTTGATGCATATTATAATGAGATTATTATTTTACTTGAGTGACTTTGATGTTATATTATGGTACTATTTACTTAAATATTTTGATACATTGTAATGTGATTATGATACTGTATATTATGATTGTTTGCGTGTTCTTCATACTTATGTTATACTGTCAACATGATTTCGAAACTCACCTCCTTCGTTGTTTGTGTTTGACTGACTTGGCCATGCGTTTGCAAAATCGCAATTGTTACAGGTTAATGAGTATTGAAGTTCAAGTTTGGGAGAAACCCCGCTTTGATAGGTGATACTAGGAATGAGAGTCATAAGTTGTATTTTATTTATTTAATTAGAAACAACTTTTTGTATGAAGACCTTACTGTTTTATTAGAGGAAATTTTTTAAAGTATTCCCTTTAAATTTTGATATCCTACACTTGTTATAAAAGTTTTATTTCCTTGAAAACAGGTTTTCTTTATCCGCTGCGAATTAAATTAAAATACTTGTATAAATTAATATACATTATTTTTGGATTTAGGGTGTCACAACGGCACATCATGTAGCCATTTAAGATGTGGTTTATTCAGTTGCATTTGCCTCGGCCTTCTTATTTCATATATGCCCTGATTTTTCAATTTTGAGTCACGGATATACGCATTACAGTTCAAACACCCAACGTTTCCGCAGTTCAAACGTGTTTTCTAGCACTCTTTACCGAACATGGTGTCTTTTTCTGGAAAAAAAAAAAGCATCTTTACCAACGACATCACCTTTCATCTCTCTGTCGAAAAAACTGAATGGATCAAATTTTGACAGTTGGGTGGTCGACATCAAACTATGGATTCTTGGTCAATGTTACAAGATGGTTACGGCTGAAACATAAAAACTGGAAGTAGATATATGCTCAATTGTGCTGTGTCATTAAGTGTACACTTCTTCCAGACGTTAAATCGATTTTTTGTCCACTTCTCACCTGTGAATCGGTTTGGAGTCAGGAAAAGGTACTCTACACTAATGACACTCAACGTCTCTATGGAGTTTGCCAGCGTTTGCTAAATATCATTACTTCGAAGACGATAGATGGTTCTATTTCTTCATACATTGGCCCCGTTCATAGTGCACTTCATGATTTTAATGAGTTTCTCCCTCCTACTACAAGTAACCTAGTTGAACAAAAGAAGGAGTTGGATCAACGCAACACCTTCTTCATTCTTCTTTCACTTTATGGTCGGCCCCATGAGTACTCTGCAACTCGTGATCAAATTTTGGGGTCTATTACTATTCCATATATTTCCACTACCTCAGCGATCCTCCTTTGGGTACCAACAAAACATCCAATTGAGCATTCTATTAATTAAGCTCCGGCTGACACTACTGCCCCTTGCATCTCTGGGACATAATCAGAGTCGCTGTCATGGAGGACCATCCAACTCTAAGCCTCATCCCAAATGTTAGCATTGTAATCGCCTTTGACACACTATTGATCGTTGTTGGAAATTGCATGATAAGCCTTTGCCTTCAGCTTGATCCTTCTGCCACTATTCATACTACACATCTCCACAAGGCTCCTCGACAAATTATGAAGATTTACTCTTGTGGGTTCAGAGTCATCTAAATAAACTCTAGTTCTACTATTGTGGTTGCACACACTAATAATTCATTTGTTTAACTCTCTCACTCATTTTCTCCCAGGCCTTGGGTTCTTGATGCTGGTGCGTCTAATCATGTCACTGGTAATAAAGGTATCTCTTCTTCTCTCTTTACATATATTTTTTTTACCTACTATAAATTATACCAATGGCTCTCAAACCCGGTTTCAAGGGGTTGGCATTGTCAAAATCATCCTTTCCATTTCAGTTGCATCTTTTCTCTATGTACATGGATTTCCTTTTAATTTACTTTCAGTTAGTTAATTGACTTGGTTCCATAATTGTATTATTACTTCCACTAATGATAATGTTACTCTGCAGGGCCGGAGTTCGGGAAGGAAGATTGACATCAGATGTGAGTCTTGTGGCCTCTATTACCTTTCTCCATCATCCAAGATGTGCTCTGCCACATATTCCCCTAATGCAATCCATGCTCAGCTCGGACACCCAAGTCTTACCAAACTTCAAAAATCCGTGTCTAGGTTGTCTAAGTTGTCCACTTTACATTGTGAATCCTGTCAGTTAGGGAAACACACTCGTAACCATTTTCCTGATCGAGTTAATAAAAGGGTTTCGTCCATTTTTGCTTTAGTTCACTCTGAAGTTTAGGGTTCTTCTCGTACCGTGTCTACTTTAGAGTCTACGTATTTTGTTGCTTTTATTGATGATTTCTCTCAATCTATGTGGTTATTTTTAATAAAAAATAGATCTGAACGATATTCCATTTTTGAAAAATTTTATCAAGAAATTAAAAATCAATTTAGTGTTTCTATTCGTACATTAAGAAGTGATAATGCTCAGAAATATTTGTCCCATTTGATATGATCCTTTTTATCATGAATCACTTTTAGGATCGTTCTAGGTTAAAAACTTACAAATTTCAACCAAAATCACGTTTTGCTAGAGAATGCGGTAACCGAAGCTACGAAACTCAGAATCGGATGATTCCCAAACGAGATGGAAGATGACATTCCAAAATGCAAGTTAGGCTATTGAATCACCAAAAACAAGTACGTACAACTCGAGATATGATCGCAGATTACTGAATAAGAAAATTTGTAGAATTTGTGTATTAGGGTTTGATGTAAAGGAAACTCAAAATTATTATTCCACAAACGAACCAAGAACATAATGGTGCCACAATCTAGGGATTGATAAACCAAAAAGAAAGCCACAAGGATTAACAACCTTGATAAGTTAAAAGTGAATTCTTTGAAGAACTCTAGAGAGAAAAGCCTCATAAAAATAATGTTCACAATATCCCCTCAATGAGGTTACAAATGCATATTTAGAGATAGCCTTACTATAAATATGCATTTGTAAGGCTAAAGGAAATAGATAAATTAAGAACTTGAAGAGAGCAATTGAGTGGAAAAAGGAAAGATAGATACATTATAGAAAAAACCTAAATCGAATTTAACACGAGTGACAAATGCAAGAATGTAAACATGTGAGCTGTGTGGTGAAGTCTTTCTCTTTCACTTTTTTTTTTTGTTTGTTATTTAAAATATGACAGGAATAGGTAGTGATGATAGCCCTCCTCAAGGAGGAAACAACATATTGTTAGCAGAGGCTATAATTGCTCAAATGCAAAAGATGTTGAGGGAGCATACTGGAGTTTTACATGTCAGAATTGAGTAGTTGGAGGATCAAGAAAATCATGGTGATGATGTGAGGGATATAAAAATAAGGATCAAGAAAAAAAGATAAGTATATCATATCATCAATATATTCGAGATTTTGTATTGGATCTGGAGTATGTGAAATATCTGTATGGAAATGGATATGCAAAACAGGCAAGAAAAGTAGAGAAGCTAGCCTTGAGAGAGAAACAGAAAATCAAAGAAAAGATAGAAGAAGATGAGAAACATTTGAGAGACAAAGGGCAAGAAATTGACTCCATTTGTTTGTCTAACTTTGATAATTCTTTATTGCAAGTGCTTGAAGAAGTGTATCTAAAGGAGAAATGGCAGCAATATATTGATATTGAAAGCAAAGATAAATATTATGGTAAAATTGAAGGTCTCTTTAAACAAGAGAGTGAGGTGAACGAAGCAATGTTAGTGCTTAAAGCTGATTATTCAAAGGTTCCTCAAAATGATGTTTGCAATGAAAATAAGGATGATCCGCTGTCGCACACGAGTCAAATACAATTGATAAAATATAAATAGTGCTAATAACTCTAATCGTTTCACAAGGACTTCTGATATAATAATAATAATAATAATAATAATAATAATAATAATAGAATTGAAAATTAAAATTAAAAAGGGGTTTTTTCGATTTTTGATTTAACAGATGAGCAAAACGATTAATCCACTTATTCGAGTTTCAGACCTATCACAGATTCTATCAATGAGGTTAATTTCTAATTTGTGATTCTATTCTCATTTGACTATAGAATTGATCAAACAACCGTAATCAATCATATGTGAATTTGGTTTCTTTTATTGGATTAAGCATCACAATCATCAAAATATTACGATTAACGATCAAGCGTCGCAAAATTATAATTCAATTAAATTAGAAATCGAAACCAAATTCTGTCAAATAAATTTAATCAATCCTATTGAAATTCAATTTAAGCAATCAAAATATCAATATAATCAAATAAACAAGAATAGAATCATGAGTCGAAATTGACAGTGTAACATCAATCTCAAGGTGTTGATGAAACTCTGAACTCAAGGATTAATCTTATAAAATTAGCCTTCCATGAAATTAAAATAAAACTGTTTATTTGTTGAAGCAATTTGAACCTAATTTTCCGTCTCTTAGAAAAGAAACAAAACTGTCAATATATAGTACTTGATATTGGGCTTTAGGGTTTAAAAACAAGTGACCCGCTAATTAAAATTATTAGAAAAATCCAGATTACGAAATCTGCACTTTAGGCCCAATAAAGTTCGGAATTGGTCTTTTCTTCCAACACAAAGGTTGTAGCTCAGATTTTTATCTTTCCAAAGCCTGCTCATATGCTCCAATCTGATATCCAGAGCTCACGTTATGACCAATAGAGCGAGAAAGAGTCAAAATACAAATGATAAAATTAAAATGCAAATAATAAAATTATAATTCAAATTCGACCCAAAGTTTAGAAACAAACTAAAAATATTAACCTAAGCTATAAAGAGATTTTAAAATACCAAACTAAAAATCTAAAAACATGTGCCCGAATGATATGATCAAATTCCCCCACACTTAAACTTTTGCACTCCGAGCAAAATAAATGCATGTGATTCCAAATATTCTTATGAATGCAGAGTGGTGAGAGAAACAATATTTCTAGCTTAAGTCAATCATGAATAGCTTTGTTATCACAACCAAGGCAAACAAGAGGACTAGTTAACTAAATAATGCATCATAAGTGATAGAGTCATCCCAGGATATAAAATTCTTTCAAAGGGTTTACACCTAAAAAGTGTTTGGGCTATTGTTTACACTCAAAGCACATCATGAAAGCTAGCACTACCATAGGCTTGACAAGCCTCTATAATCTATATTTGAAACACATGCAGATAATGATCAAAAGGTCTTTATTTAGGTTGTAACGTGGTCAAGGTAAGGGTGAGATAATCCTAAGGAGGCAAGGGTTGAAAATCAAAGAGGATAAAGGAGTAATGATTAAGAGAGAAAAACAGCATTAAGAAGTAACTCAACAAAACATCATTGACTTTTATTTTCATACTCTCTTTGCTCACAACACAACCATTTTTTCTCATATATATATATTTTGTTATTTTTTCTTTTTTTTTCTTTTTTGTTTTTTTGCTTTTTTCATAACCCTCAAATTTAAACAAACAAGTTGAGCACCGCTACACTTATGTAAGGAAAGACTCCTTTATCCCCCAATTCATTTTTTTCACTTTTAGGCTTGTAATGAGCTATATAACAAAAAATGGGGTAAATAGGCTCAAAGGGGCTTAAACAAATGGATAGTTGTAGGGTATGCTTATTTGGCTGGTAGCTTAATTAGAAACAAATGCCTAGATCATTTCAATATATGCATACGAGCAAGAGTCAAATGAAGTTCTCGCGTAACTAGCAATCATAATAAGGCTAAAAAAAATACTATGTATTTCATTCACAAATGATACACAATTTAGCATTTTAATCCAATTTATTTTACCAAGAATGCAAAAATACTATCCAATCATTCAGTCCAAACAAACTCTCAACATTTACAACCATAAAATCTGATGAAAAAGCATGCAATGCAATGTCCATTTTTTTATTTTTTATTTTGTAATATAACAAATAAAATCTTAAATAATACCCCCACACTTAAATTACACATTGTCCTCAATGAAATTAACAAGTATAAAATAAGAGTAAGAAAAGGGAGCTCCTTGTTTAAACTTCAGTGTAGGTGGCTTTTCCAAGGAGAGTTCTTCTATGGTAGCATCTCCAAGCACAAAGCTCTCATGGAATAGCCTAATGCGTTGTCCATTTACTTTAAACATTTTCTCGGTGTTTTCACTTTTTATTTCGCATGCACCATGACGAAAAATGTTAGTAACAACAAAAGGGTCAATCCACTTCGATCGAAGTTTCCCAACCATAATTTTCAAACGAGAGTTGAACAATAAAAAAATTTGGCCAATGGAAAATTTCTTCCTTGAAATCATCTTATCATGAAAGTACTTAGTTTTCTCCTTATAGATGCGAGTGTTCTTGCAAGCTTCAAGTCTAAGCTCTTCAAGTTGTTGCAATTGAAGCTTTCTCTCCAAACCTGCTTTCTCCATCTCAAGGTTACAAATCTTGACCGGCCAATAAGCACGATGCTCTATTTCTACTGGGAGGTGGCATGCCTTAGCAAACACAAGTCGATAAGGGGACATTCCTATTGGTGTTTTGTAGGCTGTTCTATGAGCCCAAAGAGCTTTTTTCAAGTCAGTGGCTCCAATATTTCATGTTTGGCTGCACCATCTTTTCTAAGATCTGTTTGATTTCCCTGTTTCAGACTTCAGCTTGCCCATTAGTCTGGGGATGATAAGGTGTAGAAACTCTATGCACAACCCCATACTTCTGAAGCAAAGCGTCCATGGTGCTGTTGCAAAAATGAGTGCCTTGATCACTTATGATGGCTCGGGGTATTCGAAACCTGCAAAAATATTTGATTTGATAAAACCTGCAACAACTTTAGAATCATTAGTCCTAGTGGGTATTGCTTCCACCCACTTTGAAACATAATCAACGGCTAGTAAAATATACACATAACCAAAAGATACAGGAAAAGAGCCCAAAAGGGCCCATACATCAAATACTTTAAAAAAAAGCATAGGTTGTTGAGGCATCTCACTCCTACGAGTGATTGTTGTTCTTGCTATTTGGCATTGTTCACAAGTTTTGTAAGTCTCAAAAGCATCTTTAAAAAAAGTGGGCCAAAAGAAACCCGAGTCTAAGACTTTTCTTGTTATCCGTTGAGGACCAAAATGTCCTCCAGTTTGAGAAGCATCACAAAAATGAAGAATGGATTGAGCCTCATGGTGGGAAACACATCGCCTAATCACCTAGTCACTACAGAATTTCCACAAATATTTTCAGCTCCACTTTTATCTTTAATCTCTAAATCAAATTCTTGGAGTAACAACATCCACCAGATCAATCTCGGTTTTGTTTCTGGTTTCTTCAACAAGAACTTTAAAGCTACATGGTCAATAAAAACAACTACCTTCGAATCTTGCGGATGCAAGATGGGTAAGACAAATTAGAAATCACATTAATTTTGGCAGGATCCACTTCAATCCCATTTTTAGAGATCACATGTCCCAAAACTATGCTTTGTTCAACCATAAAATGACATTTTTCGTAATTCAGCACAAGGTTAGTTTCAATACATCTATGCAAAACTCTATCTAAATTGTTCAAGCATGCATCAAATGAGGAACCATACACAGTAAAATCATCCATCAAAACTTCAATACAATTTTCTATCAAGTCAGAGAAAATACTAATCATGCAGCGTTGGAAAGTGGCAGGAGCATTGCATAGGCCAAACGACATCCTCTTGTAGGCAAATGTGCCAAAAGGACAAGTGAACGTAGTCTTTTCTTGGTCCTCTAGTGCTATATGGATATGAAAATAACCAGAAAGACCATCAAGAAAACAATAATGTGACTTACCAGCCAACCGTTCAAGCATCTGATCATTGAATGGTAAAGGAAAATGATATTTTCTAGTTGCTTGGTTTAGTCTCCTGTAATCGATGCATACCCTCCAGTTGTTCTGCACTCGTGTGGGGATAAGTTTTTTTAACCACTGTGAGTCCCATTTTTTTTGGGACTACCTGCACCAGAGTCACCCATTGACTATCAAAGATGGGGTATATAATGCATTTGCAAGAGCTTGGTCACTTCTTTTCTTACAACATCCAGAATTAATGGGTTAAGTCTCCTTTGGGGCTGCCTGATTGATTTTACCCCGTCCTTCAGTAGTATCCTATGCATACACATGGATGGGCTAATACCAGGAATATCAGCCAAGGTCCATCCGATTGCCTTCCCGTGTTTTCTCAAAATCTGCAACAGCTTCTCTTCCTGTTCATCTTCAAGTTTGGCTGAAATAATCACAGGTAACTTGCCACTTCCTTCTAAATAAGCATATTTCAAATTTTCAGGAAGTGGTTTAAGCTCTGTAGTAGGTGGTTGTTCCATGGAAGGTACAACACCAGTGGCTGAAACTAAGTCTGCAAAATCAATTATGTTAGTAGAAATATCGATATCAACACAATGATCAACTTGCAGGGCAACTGCGATCTCAGCACACACATAGCACAATTGAGTATTTGTACATAATTCACAAGTATAAGTATTATCAAAACTAGACAATGAAGGCAAATCAGTGGCAAACATATCGGGGTAAGTGTCATTACCAAATCAGCAAGCAATTCAATTTGAAAAATAGAATGATTTTCCATGGGGTGTTTCATAGCATCAAAGATGTTAAATTTTACAATGCTATCACCAAATTCCATGGATAGAGTTCCAGCATGCACATCAATTTTTGTTCTACCAGTTTTCAAGAATGGTATGCCTAAGATGATAAGCGTCGTGTTGGACTTATTCTCTCCCTCCATGTTCAGAATGTAAAAATCGGCATGAAATATCAATTCATTAACTCGAAAGAGTACATCCTCCACAAGTCCAGTGGACGAGCATTGCTCCTATTCGCCAATTGAATGGTAACACCTGTACTCTGTAAAGGTCCAAGAGCAAGAGAGTTAAAA
>NC_021162.2:37352450-37360840 GCF_000331145.2 Cicer arietinum | reverse complement strand
TTCCATGGGGTGTTTCATAGCATCAAAGATGTTAAATTTTACAATGCTATCACCAAATTCCATAGATAGAGTTCCAGCATGCACATCAATTTTTGTTCTACCAGTTTTCAAGAATGGTATGCCTAAGATGATAACCGTCGTGTTGTACTTATTCTCTCTGTCCATGTCCAGAATGTAAAAACCTACAGGAAATATCAATTCATTAACTCGAACAAGTACATCCTCCACAAGTCCAGCGGGACGAGCATTGCTCCAGTTCGCCAATTGAATGGTAACACATATACATTGTAAAGGTCCAAGAGCAAGAGAGTTAAAAATAGATGTAGGCATAACATTAATGGAAGCTCCTAAATCTAACATAGCATTTTCAAATTGACTATTGCCTATGGTACATGGAATGGAAAAAGTTCCTGGATCTTTGCATTTCTGAGGCATGGGATGAATGAGGGCTGAAACATTTTGCCTCGTGTTTACTCTTTCATTAGCTTTTAACCTTCTCTTGTGTGTGCACAAATCTTGTAGAAATTTTGCATATCTTGGAATCTGTTTAATTGCTTCAAGAAGGGGAATGTTCACTTCCACCTTCCTAAATGTATCCAGGATCACGTTGTCTCTATCTGCCTCCTCCATTTTCTTAGTCTTCACTGCCCTTTGAGGAAAAGAAAGTGGTATATTTTGCTCAACATCAACAGTTTCAGATATCAAAGTATCCTCAACAACCTTATTATTTTTCACTACAGTTTCAGGTACCTTTGGTATTTCAACACCTTTCCCAAACCTCAATGTAATGGAACTGACATTGGGAGCATTTGGATTTACTATTGACTGTGTAGGCAATTGGTTTGAACTCTAAGTCTACAATTGATTGATTGAAGTGGCTAGCTGACCAATCTTTGTTTCCAAATTTTGAATGGTGGAATATGTTCTTTGTTGAAATTGGATATTATGGACAACTATATGTTTAACGAGGTCCTCTAATGAAGGTGCATTGTTTTGCTGTTGAGGAATATTTGTTGTTGCTGCCTAGGTTGCTGTTGTGCAGAAGAATTCCCCCATCTCAACTTGGGATGGTTTCTCCAACCAGGATTGTAACTGTTAGATGATAGATCATAGTTGGCTTGAGGATTGTACATATTTGCTGCATATGCTTGAGGAACATCAGCAGTTGAATCTTCTTGCAATGTAGGACATGAATTTGAAGGATGCTCCAGAGAAGTGCAAATACCACAGACCACTGCTTGGGTTTTACCTATTGCCAATTTTTTTACTAAAGATGTAAGCTCATCAAGTTTTCCTTCTAAATTCTTATGGGAAGAAGCTTGAATTTCATTCACACCCTTTTTTCAACACTATTGAATTGCTTCTAGTTGTAAACTGCTGAGAATTAATGGACATGTTCTCAATCAAAGCCCTTGTCGCTTCTGAGGTCTTATCGACAAGTGCTCCCCAACTAGCAGCATCCAAAATGCTTCTATCCATAGATAGCAAATCTTCATAAACATATTGGATGAGCAATTGTTCAAAAATCTGTTGATGAGGACAGCTTGACACTAATTTCTTGAATCTCTCTCAATACTCATGTAATGATTCCCGATCAATCTGCCATATGCCACATATTTCTTTTCTGATTGAAGCAGCTCTTGAGGCAGAGAAGAATTTTTCTAGAAACAATATCTTGAGATCATTCCAACTTGTTAAAGAACCTGGTTGAAGGTAGTATAACCAGTCCTTGGCAGCATCTTGGACTGAAAATGGGAAGCTCTCAGCTTAATGTGGTCTTCTGTGACTTATTGAGGCTTCATGGTAGAACACACAATATGGAATTCCTTCAAGTGTTTGTGGGGATCCTCACCTGCAAGACCATTAAACTTTGGAAGCAAGTGTATTAAACCAGATTTAAGTTCCAATGGTACAATAACTTCATAATATGTGATACATAATGCATTATAATTGACATTAGGTGCAGCAAGTTGCCTTAAGGTTCTATTATTCGCATCAGCCATATTTTGCAACAAGTTGTCAATTTCAGTATCTGACTCAAACTCGTTAACACTAGCAGCTCTATTAAGTCTACGATGTAAATAAAATGTCTTATCTATTTCAGGTTCAAGAGAATGAAGATTCACAGAACTATCCCTAGTCATGCATCATCATAACAATGCAATACAAAATAACAATTCTGAAAATTCCAACAATGTCCCAAATGCTAAAATTGAAGTGAAAAATTGAAACCCCTATCAAATAAAATCCAAAAAATATAAAAATACCACCAAAATTTTCTAAAAATCAAATAAAGGCAACACAAATTTTTTTTTGGATTTTTGGAGAATATGAAAAATTCAAACAATTCACAGAAGGGTCTAAACGAAGGAATTTGGGATTTTGACTGTCGTGCCGTATAAGAAACTTATACGGACTCCTATTCCTTGATTGTTTTCTGATTTTCTGGCAAAATTTTGGAGCAATCCGAGACAGTCCCCTAAAACCAGGGTTAATATTGTTATCAGAGTGTCCCCGGCAACGGCGCCAATTTGATCCGTTGTCGCACACGGGTCAAATACAATTGATAAAATGTAAATAGAGGTAATAACTCGGATCGTTTCGCAAGGACTTTTGATATAATAATAATAATAATAATAATAATAATAATAATAATAATAATAATAATAATAATTAATAATAATAATAATAATAATAATAATAATAATAATAATAATAACCAAATTGAAATTTAAAATTAAAATTAAAAAGAGGGTTTTTCGATTTTTGATTTAACAGATGAGCAAAACGATTAATCGACTTATTTGAGTTTCAGACCTATCACAGATTTTATCAATGAGTTTAATTTCTAATTTGTGATTCTATTCTTATCTGACTATAGAATTGATCAAACAACTGTAATCAATCCTATGTGAATTTGGTTTCTTTGATTGGATTAAGCATCACAATCATCAAAATATTACAATTAATGATCAAGCGTCGCAAAATTATAATTCAATTAAATTAGAAACCGAAACCAAATTATGTCAACAAAATTTAATCAATCCTATTGAAATTCAATTTAAGCAATAAAAATATCAATATAATAAAATAAATAAGAATAGAATCATGAATCGAAATTGACAGTGTAACCTGAATCTCAAGGTGTTGATGAAACTTTGAACTCGTGGATTAATCTTATAAAATTAGTCTTGCAAGAAATTAAAATAAAACTATTTATTTCTTGTAGCAATTTGAATCCTAATTTTTTTGTCTCTTAAAAAAGAAACAAAACTGCCAATATATAGTACTTGATATTGGGCTTTAGGGTTTAGGGTATAAAAACAAGTGACCCGCTAATTAAAATTATAACAAAAATCCAGATTACGAAATCTGCAATTTAGGCCCAGTAAAGTTTGGAATTGATCTTTTCTTCCAACACAAAAGTTGTAGCTCAGATTTTTATCTTTCCAACGTCGGCTTATATGCGCCAATCCAATATCCAGAACTCTAGTTATAATCTACATAGCAGGAAGAGTCAAAATACAAATAATAAAATTAAAATGCAAATAATAAAACTATAAATCAAATTCGACCCAAAGTTTAGAAACATGCTAAAAATATTAATCTAAGCTATAAATAGTTTTTAAAATACCAAACTAAAAAGATAAAAACATGTGCCCAAATGCTATGATCACCCTTCTCAAGGGGGAAACAACATATTGTCAGTGGAGGCTATAATTGCTCAAATGCAAAAGTTGAGGGAGCATACTAGAGTTTTACATGTCAGAATTGAGTAGTTAGAGGATCAAGAAAATCATGGTGATGATATGAGGTATATAAAAATAAGGATCAAGAAAAACAAAGATAAGTATATCATATCATCAATATATTCGAGATTTTGTATTGGATCTGGAGTATTTGAAATATTTGTACGGAAATGGATATGCAAAACAGGCAAGAAAAGTAGAGAAGCTAACCTTGAGAGAGAAAGAGAAAATAAAAGAAAAGAAAGAAGAAGATGAGAAACATTTGAGAGACAAAGGGCAAGAAATTGACTCCATTTGTTTGTCTAACTTTGATAATTCTTTATTGCAAGTGCTTGAAGAAGTGTATCTAAAGGAGAAATGGCATCAATATATTGATATTGAAAGCAAATAGAAAGATTATGGTAAAATTAAAGGTATCTTTAAACAAGAGAGTGAGGTGAACGAAACAATGTTAATTATTCAAAGGTTCCTCAAAAGGATGTTTGCAATGAAATTATTGAGTCACCATTTTTTGTGATAAAGAGAATTTCCATGAGACTCAACTTGCTTTGAAGCCTTGGCAAATACAGAGAAACATATTGTTTGCCACAAATTTCAATCCAGAGAAGGTAAATTTGGTCATGAATATCAACTTCAAAAGGTATAAATTTATCCCCATCTTTAGAATTTCTTTCCTTTACCATATATGTGATAAGATGTTAATTGTTCAAGATGGAAATGTGTTTCACCAACTTATCACATTTGGTGACTTTTCCAAATTTCCATTTGACCCCGATGGATATGATGAGCTTATGGTTTATTTGGATTATTTCTTCATGTACGATATAATGGAACTTAAATTTGTGGTCAATTTTCTTCAAGAAAGAGAGAATGATAAGGACCTCAAGAGCATAAAGATGATTCATATTAAAATAAATTAAACGATATGGTCTTGTTTGTCATTAATCACTTTAAGGGTCGTTCTTGATTGGAAACTTACATATTGCAATCAAAATCACGTTTTAACCAAAGCTACAAAACTCAGAATCGAACAATTCCAACACGAGGTGAAAAATGACGTTCCAAAATGAAAATTAGGTTGTTGAATCACCAAAAACAAATACGTAGAACTCGTGATATGATTGCATGTTACTGAATACAAGAATTTGTGTATTAGGGATTGATGTAAAGGAAAATCAAAATTATTATTCAGCAAACGAATCAAGAACATAATGGCGCCACAATCTAGGGATTGATAATCTAAAAAGAACGCCACAAGGATTAACAAACTTGATAAGTTCAAAGTGAATTCTTTCAATAACTCTAGAGAGCAAAGTCTCACAAAAATAGTGTTCAAAATCTCACCTCAATGAGGTTACATATATATATTTATAGTAAGGTTATCTCTAAACCTAAATGGATCATAAGTGACACCATTATCTAGGCCTATATTGGGCTTACATCATTTCTTTTTCTTCTAAAATAAACTAAATGTAAGGAAGTATCTTCACTTACACATAACATAAACTACATCTATAATAAAACTATTACAATTCCAAATCAAAGCAAACTAAGAATGATTATAAACAAAATTAAAATAAATAAAGTTCATTCTAATTTGTTAAAATATGGATCATCTTCATGCTCTTGAGGTCTTTATCACCATCAATTTCAAATTTTTATGGCTTCCAATGGTATTCTTCACCAAACATTATGTCCTCAAACTCCCCAACATAATGGGATAGCCGAATGCAAATATCGACATCTCATTGAAACCACTCGAACCTTACTTCTCCATGGTAATGTTCCATTTTATTTTTGGGGGATGCAGCCTTAACGACATGCTACCTTATCAATCGTATGTCGTCTTCTATCCTTGATGGAAATATCCCTAATTCGATTACTTAGATTCTGATTGGGGAAGATCATTTATTGATAGACGATCTACTTTTGGGTATTATGTACTTGTCGGAGGAAATTTAATATCTTGGAAGAGCAAGGAAAAAAATGTTGTTGCAAGATTCAACGCTGAGGCAGAATACAAGGTCATAGCACTAGTAACATGTGAGCTCATCTGGTTGAAATAGTTACTAAAAGAACTTCAATTTGAAGAGGCCAGTCCAATGACACTAATATGCGATAATCAAGTTGCATTGCACATTGCCTCAAATCTTGTTTTTCGTGAGAGGACCAAACATATTGAGATAGATTGTCCTTTTGTTAGAGAAAAGAACAAATAGGTCAACATCATCACTCGCTTTGGCAATTCTAATGACCAGTTTACAGATGTTTTTACAAAGTCATTGTGAGGTCTTAGAATTAGTTATATAGTAACAAGTTGGGTGCATTTGACTTATATGCTCCAACTTGAAGTGGAGTGTTGAAATTAAAATATTAGTATGTAAATAAATAGAAAGTCTGTAAGTATTCATGTCATTATATGTTTTTATCACTTATAGTCTATATAAAGAACTTTGGTTGTGTAGTTGAATAACTCTATATGCATAGACGAAGTAGAGGGAGTTGCATAATTGTAATGTGATTTTCTCTTTCACTTAACTCATTTGTATAAATTGTCATGTAATTTTCTCTTTTTCTTAACTCATTTAGTTTCTAAAATTACATTCTTTATTGATTTTGTTTAGATATATGCCTCTGTGATTTTGATGTAACTCCCAAACATACAATGTATATGCATTATCTGATTAATCTAATAGTTTGAGTTGAGAAACATTTCAGGAAAGAATCAAACACTACACTTGGACAAAACCTGGACAAAACTTGGATCTCAAGCAATCAAG
This sequence comes from Cicer arietinum, assembly GCF_000331145.2. Classification (NCBI taxonomy): domain Eukaryota; kingdom Viridiplantae; phylum Streptophyta; class Magnoliopsida; order Fabales; family Fabaceae; genus Cicer; species Cicer arietinum. Next base: position 37,354,311 of record NC_021162.2, on the reverse strand, counting down.
CAAAGATTGATCACATCATACAAGACTTGAAGATTATATGTATATGTGTCTAGTGTCCATAGTGTTTATTAGTTAGATTCATCATTATGATTTCACACATCTAATATTTGCCAATTAAAACTGAAATCATAAAATAAGTATTTTAATCAATCAATTGGGAAATCAATTAGGCAATCGATTTTCTGAGTTATAGAACCAAGTTTTAACTAAGTCAATCGATTGGGAAATCGATTACTTAAAAATGTTTAAATCAGACCTATGTTATGTGATTAAACGAAATCGATTGGATAATCGATTACTTAAAAATGTTTAAATCAGACCTATGTTATGTGATTAAACGAAATCGATTGGATAATCGATTACTTAAAAATGTTTAAATCAGACCTATGTTATGTGATTAAACGAAATCGATTGGATAATCGATTACTTAAAAATGTTTAAATCAGACCTATGTTATGTGATTAAACGAAATCGATTGGATAATCGATTACTTAAAAATGTTTTATTAGACCTATGTTCTATGATCAAACAAAATCTATTGGATAATCGATTGCATAAAATGAATTAGTTTATCATTTATCAGAGACATACTACATATTCGATTGGCACATCGATTGTAACTAAATAACTGAGTTACAGGAAGAAATCAGTTGATTGGCAAATCGATTTGATTTGCAAAACTGCCAAAGAAATGTGGGATATACTCCAAGAAACTCATGAAGGCACAACTGATGTCAAGAGGGCCAGAACAAATACTATGATGCATGAATATGAACTTTTCAATATGAAGAATGATGAGTCAACCAATGACTTGCAGACAAGGTTCACACATGTCATTAACAATTTGAATGCTCTAGGAAAAGTAATTGACAATGAGCAACAAATAAACAAAGTAATGAGATGCTTGACAAGAGAATGGCAACCTAAGGTCACTGCAATTGCTGAATCAAAGTATCTTGGAAGCATGACCATTGCCACTCTATTTGGCAAGCTCAGAGAACATGAAATGGAGCTGCACAGATTAAATGAGTCAGAGCAAACTGATAGGAAAAGAAAAGGACTATCTCTGAAAGCTCAAACTCATAAACCAAAATCTGAACCAGAAACTTGTACTGATGATTCAGAAAGTGAAACTGATGAAGAACCTGAAATCAGAATGCTGATCAGAAAATTCAAGAAATTTCTGAAGAAGAAGAAAGGAGTCCAATCAAAGAAACCATCCAGTTCAAGGGCAAAAAGCTTCAGCTAGAATGAGACAAATGATAGCAAAGTGATAACTTGCTATGAATGTGGTAAATCAGGCCACATTAGATCTGAGTGCTTTAAACTACAAAACAGAAACAAGCTTGTGAAGGCTAAAGGCAATGATCAACAATCTTCAACAAAGAGAGCCTACATAGCTTGGAATGACAATGATGAAGAATCATCTGAAAATTCAGAACATGAAGAAGCTAACTTGTGTCTAATAGCCAACACTGATTCAGATTCAGATTCAGACAGCGATGTAAGTACTACCTCTAATCCCTCTTATGAAGAATTGCATGATGCTTCCAATGAATTGCATGATGAACATATTAAGGTAGTCAAACAATTGATTTGCACTAAGAAAATGTTAGAAAAACAGTGCATCATAAGTTGCTTGAAGACATGAATGAACTGTTGAAAAAGGAAGCACATGATAAACTCACCAGCTTTACTGAACTTGAAAGAAAGGTTGAATCATTAAAATTTGATTTAGCAAAATTTACAAATGGTAGAAACAACCTTAATGTACTTCTTGGCAACCAAAAGAATGCTAATGAAAAATCTGGAATTGGCTATAGACCAAATAGGAATGTTCAAAAGAATCATAAATTTGTTA
>NC_021162.2:37344010-37352033 GCF_000331145.2 Cicer arietinum | reverse complement strand
GCTAACAAGGGATGGAAACAAGTTTGGAGAGTAAAGAAACCTGTGATTGAGACTAACCCTCAAGGACCCAATTTAAATTGGGTACCTAAAACCAAAGTCTGAATTTTGTTTTGCAGGTCTGCTTGACATCCCAAACTCATTCATGGTATCTAGACAGTGGATGTTCCAAGCATATGACTGGAGACAAATCAAAATTTATATCTCTTAATTTAAAAGACAGTGGATATGTGAAGTATGGTGACAATAACAAAGGCAAAATACTTGGTACTGGAGACATAGGGAGCGAATCAACAACTGTAATCAAGGATGTTCTCTATGTAAAAGGTTTGAAGCACAATCTACTTAGCATTAGTCAGCTTTGTGATAAAGGCTACCAGGTATATTTTACATCACATACTTGTACACTTGAGCACAAGGAAGATGACAGCTTGAAATTGGTAGGTGAAAGGGTAAATAATATAGAGATTAGACATCATTTCATTAGAGATCAATACCAAAATGGTAATATCATGCTTGAATATATTAATACATCTAATCAATTAGTTGATATATTTACCAAAGCCCTACCAAAGGAAAGTTTCTTCTATATTAGAATGAAACTTGATATTATGGATCAAAATGAAATATGATTTCTGTGGAAAATCGATTTGGAAATCGATGTGCTCTCTAGATTTCTTAGTTTTCAATAGATAAGTCGATTTATACGTCGACTATCCTGTGTCAAAACTACAAAACCGAATTAAGAATCGATTTATGGTACACAGTTTCTCATCTGTCAACATAAAAAGCACCATAATCGATTTCATAATCGATTTGGCAATCTGTGTTAGCAATAAATGCTAAACCAGAATAGATGTGAGAAACTATACAATCGATGGGTGAATCGATTGAGGATAGGGAAAATAGTTTTACAAAATCGATTGCATAATCGATTAATTCTCTCAGAAATCCAAAGATTTGAGAATTTTTCCAACCTCAAACACGAGCATCGATTTGGTAATCGATTGTATCAAATTACCAAAATTTGTGAGCCAAATAAATCGAGTTGGAAGTCGATTGAAATCCCTGTATGGTCAATATCTTCAAAACAATCGATTTGGAAGTCGCTGCTGTTATGAGAAGATTTTCTGAACTGATATGCAAATCGATTTGGTCATCGATTTATCCATTAAACATTTACTTAAGAAATCGATTTGGGAATCGATTTGAAATGTGATTGTTGCAAAAATAACTAGCCGTTGGAGGAAGTTGTAACGGAAACCTTTCATTTCACTCCAATAACAGTAACAAAATCGATTGGACAATCGACTTTGTGCACACAAATGTGAAATAACATCGATTGAGAAATCGATTCTGAACAGTTCTATATAAATCCCTAAATCGATTTCTCATCCCATTTTCACTATCATTTCACATTTTCACTCTCCCAAACTCGAATTCTCAGTGCTTTAATCCTTCTAAATCTTCCCAAACCACTCAAATTTCCAAAATCTCTACAATGGCAAGAGTAAAGCAGACTAGTGAGAAACCACAATCATCTTCTTCAAAATCCATTTCTCTAGATTCTTCCTCAACATCTAGTGGAAGAACACCCTCCCCTCAACCTTCTTCTCCTCCTGCTAAGAGGGTCTCTATTCCTAATCATAAAGTCTTAGCAAAGGACAAAGGGAAGGCAATAGCAACTGATCAAGGAACAACAAAAAAGAGGAAGATTCCTCAATCTGAAAAACTAACGGGGGATGCCATGAAAGGGCCAACCTAGAAAAAGAAGAAACCTATATCTTCCCCCCAGCCAAAGAAGATTCAGCCTCCCAAAGGCAAACCTGTAGAAGACGTTGCTCTTCCACCTTCCTTCTTTATGTTGATTCAAATGGTTTCACATTCCAAAACCATTTAAGATTTCATGGTTTGGTAGATTTCCTATCCTGCTCTCTAGAAATCTATCCAAGGCTCATTAGAGCTTTCTACTCCAACTTCACACTCACAGCTTTTGGATTTGAGTCTGAAGTCAAAGGGAAGAAAATCTCCGTGACCTTTAGAGAATTCTCAAGGCTATCAGGACTGCCATTTTATGGAGAAGTTGTGGATGGCAGGACCAATCCTGACTCCACTGATGATGCTTGGGAAACATCAGTGGACAGAAACACAGCAATTCAATACCTAATGGTTGAAGGATTTGGGGAAGGCATCTCTCTTCCCATTGGTTAGATGAAGATTCAGCACAGATTGCTGATGTATATGCTAACCAGGATGTTAGTACCTAGATCAGGGAATCATGTTGTGATTCAAAGGCTGGACATCACTCATCTTTGGGGCCTTTATAAGGAACTTAAGATGAGCTGGGCCTGGATTGTGCTGGCTAACATGTCAGAGTCAGCACAAGGAAAACAAATGCTCCCCTACCCTCAACTTATCACAAAGATTCTAAGACACTTTAAAATCTTAGTTGTCAATGAAGAATCTGTCAAAACCACTCTGATTTTTGGGGAATCAACTGTCAACCAAATGCAGGTGAAAAGGATAAATGGTATTTGGACAAGGGCACAATCAATTGTTGAACAGCCTGAGCAAGCTGAACCCCAATCTGAGGTTCTAGCTAAGTTGTTGGAATTTATGGAGTCTCAAGCTAAACACAATGCTAAGGTGGAAGCCTCACTTGTGCGACTCCAGTCAACCCTCAACTCTATTATTCAGGATGTAGATGCCATCCAAGAACATTTAGGTCTCAAAATGTCCTTTGAGGACATAGCTAACATTGGCACACAAGTGGCCAATCAGGAAGATGAACCTCCTTCCCCCAATCAGCCCTAGATTAGATTTTTTTTGTTTAGGCTTTTGTTTTCTTAATTGTTTTGTATATTTTTTTTCAGTATATCTCTTTTTCTCTCTTGTATTTCCTTTTTGAGTTTAATGACAAAGGGGGAGAATGAATTTAACTTGTTTATGCTTACTCAAAGTTAACTTGTGCTTATACTTTCTTACTCAAAGTTAACTTGTGCTTATGCTTAATGAATACTGAAAATTAAATCTGAAACCGAAATGAATTATGAATGCTAAAATTCAGGGGGAGTTTAAATAAGAATGAATCTGAAATTGAAATGAATTATGAATGTTATAATTCAGGGGAGTTTAAATAAGGATTATTATAAAGTTAAGGTCTAATGTTGAAATGTAAACTCAAAGTTAAATTGTACGTTTGTCATTTAATCAAAAAGGGGGAGATTGTAAGATATATGCCTCTGTGATTTTGATGTAACTCCCAAACATATAATGTATATGCATTATCTGATTAATCTAATAGTTTGAGTTGAGAAACATTTCAGGAAAGAATCAAACACTACACTTGGACAAAACCTGGACAAAACATGGATCTCAAGCAATCAAGCAAAGATTGATCACATCATACAAGACTTGAAGATTATATGTAAATGTGTCTAGTGTCCATAGTGTTTATTAGTTAGATTCATCATTATGATTTCACACATCTAATATTTGCCAATTAAAATTGAAATCATAAAATAAGTATGTTAATCAATCAATTAGGAAATCAACTGGGCAATCGATTTTCTGAGTTATAGAACCAAGTTTTAACTAAGTCAATCGATTACTTAAAAGCTGATATCAGACTTGTGTTCTATAATCAAAGGAAATCGATTGCACAATCGATTGATATACTTTTCTTAAGGTACAAGATTCCTACTAATCAATTGGTTAATCGATTTTTTGATTCACAGAACAAAGCTTTAACTGAGACAATCGATTGGATAATCGATTACTTAAAAGCTGATATCAGACTTGTGTTCTATAATCAAAGGAAATCGATTGCACAATCGATTGATATACTTTTCTTAAGGTACAAGATTCCTACTAATCAATTGGTTAATCGATTTTTTGATTCACAGAACAAAGCTTTAACTGAGACAATCGATTGGATAATCGATTACTTAAAAATGTTTAAATCAGACCTATGTTCTGTGATTAAACAAAATTGATTGGATAATCGATTACTTAAAAATGTTTTATCAGACATATGTTCTGTGATCAAACAAAATCGATTGCATAAAATGAATCAATTTATCATTTATCAGAGACATACTACATATTCGATTGGCACATCGATTGTAACTAAATAACTGAGTTACAGGAAGAAATCAGTCGATTGGCAAATCGATTTGATTAAGTAACTGAGTTACAGGAGGAAATCAGTCGATTGGCAAATCGATTGGATTGAGTATCTGAGTTACAGGGAGACATTAGCCCATTGCCAAATCAATTATGTTAGTAAACATGAATCGACTGTGTAATCGATTGTTTGATCTTACACTTTGAACAAAACAATTATAAATCGGTTACTCAATTGACTCTGAGACGAACTGAGTATAAATTTCTGATTTATGCATTAAAAACATCGATTAGCAAATCGATTAGTTCATCTGTTTTCAAGAATTTAAAGAAAAACAAGAAACGCGAAATCGATTTGGAAATCGATTAAGCTGATAATACACATTAATAAATCGATTGGGAAATTGATTTGTCTAAGTTTTTCTGAAACTATATAAAATGAATCAATCATAATTTTTATAACAATAACAGAATACATAGAAAGAACTGAACTTTTCAAATAACACACTTTGAGAGAAATTGATATAACTCACAAAACTCTATTGGCAAATATTATGTGTGAGATTTGATAGTGATTGAATAAAGAGTTTTTAGTTTTTTTTTTAAAGAAGTTATCTTTGTAAAAGAAAGTGTGTAGAAATCTAGTATTGTAACTGGTGGTTATCTTTTAGGGTGTGTGATCATCTAAAAGAGACCTCAATCTGATCTTGCTAGAGCTTGGCGAGTAGCTCTTAGGGATAAATTGGTTTTGTAGAAGATTGATGTTGAGTTGGATGCATAGGCAGGGAATTGCTGGAAAGTCTGTAAACATACTCAAATCATTTCTAATAAAGGCTAGAATCGGTAATTGATTCCAGGACTGGACGTAGACTATCAAACTGATAGTCGAACCAGTATAAATATTCAGGGTGCACGCTTTTCTATCTCTATACTCTTATTTTGATAATGCATGTGTTCTTGAATCTTAGTTTTGAATAAATTTTTGAATCTTTTACTGTTAAATTGGAATTAATATTAAACAAGTTGGTTTTGATATTAAGTTCATCACTTAGGAAAGAATTAGATAATCTAGTTGAAAATATTGTATAAAACTTCCTAAGGATAGAGGTCATTTACACCAACAAGAGGTAGGTGGTCGGTGGTGGTAGTGGTCGAAGTTGGATGATCAACGATGGTGGCGGTGTTTACCTCCATAAACATCGAGGAGATAGATAACCAACACGAAGCGTCGAGGAGACAGATCACGCTAACAGAAAATTTCATTATAAGGGTTCATGTGTTTACCTCTTGAAATTTCGAGGAGACAAATCACCAAAACGGAGCATCTCTCTTCAATCGTGTTTTAACTTTGATCACCAATGCATAAACTATTGGCATCACTACATAGTCCACGCGAGCATAAAACGATACATGGTGCTATTCATTCCATGAGGGTAATGGTAATCAAGATTACTTTAGAATGTGTTATTCTTCTATTTATGAAAAATAAGTCACTAAAACCCTAAGGCTCTTATTTTGGGGCTCAATCGAAAATAAGTGTTACATGATTATATTTAATTAAACCCCTTTAATTAAAAACAAACTATTAATTAAATTAAATTATATTTAATTTAATTAATTGTCAACCTTCAATTATTTAATCAAATCAAATTCAATTAAATAAATTATAAATATGTTAATGTATTAAATCATATTTAATACGACTAACATCTAATTATATTAAATTTTATTTAATTTAATCATTTGTTCCGTTGTAAGTACTTTATGCATGTGACCCTTATAAATTCTCACTGAAATGGTAATAATATTAAATATTATATTAGTTTATATAATATAAAGTATTATAAACATTGATTGACATCTAGCAATGCATCATGTCTACCCAAATCGGGAGAAAATCAGTAATACAATATAAACCTTACCGTGACCATTATGTATTGTGTAGTAATTGTTTGCTCGTCAAAATGTCTAATTAAACGCAAGTTACAATATGTGTAATCTAGTATTGTAACTGGTGGTTATCTTTTAGGGTGTGTGATCATCTAAAGGAAACCTCAATTTGATCTTGCTAGAGCTTGGCGAGTAGCTCTTAGGGATAAATTGGTTTTGTAGAAGATTGATGTTGAGTTGGATGCATAGGCAGGGAATTGCTGGAAAGTCTGTAAACATACTCAAATCATTTCTAATAAAGGCTAGAATCGGTAATTGATTCCAGGACTGGACGTAGACTATCAAACTGATAGTCGAACCAGTATAAATATTCAGGGTGCACGCTTTTCTATCTCTATACTCTTATTTTGATAATGCATGTGTTCTTGAATCTTAGTTTTGAATAAATTTTTGAATCTTTTACTGTTAAATTGGAATTAATATTAAACAAGTTGGTTTTGATATTAAGTTCATCACTTAGGAAAGAATTAGATAATCTAGTTGAAAATATTGTATAAAACTTCCTAAGGATAGAGGTCATTTACACCAACAAGAGGTAGGTGGTCGGTGGTGGTAGTGGTCGAAGTTGGATGATCAACGATGGTGGCGGTGTTTACCTCCATAAACATCGAGGAGATAGATAACCAACACGAAGCGTCGAGGAGACAGATCACGCTAACAGAAAATTTCATTATAAGGGTTCATGTGTTTACCTCTTGAAATTTCGAGGAGACAAATCACCAAAACGGAGCATCTCTCTTCAATCGTGTTTTAACTTTGATCACCAATGCATAAACTATTGGCATCACTACATAGTCCACGCGAGCATAAAACGATACATGGTGCTATTCATTCCATGAGGGTAATGGTAATCAAGATTACTTTAGAATGTGTTATTCTTCTATTTATGAAAAATAAGTCACTAAAACCCTAAGGCTCTTATTTTGGGGCTCAATCGAAAATAAGTGTTACATGATTATATTTAATTAAACCCCTTTAATTAAAAACAAACTATTAATTAAATTAAATTATATTTAATTTAATTAATTGTCAACCTTCAATTATTTAATCAAATCAAATTCAATTAAATAAATTATAAATATGTTAATGTATTAAATCATATTTAATACGACTAACATCTAATTATATTAAATTTTATTTAATTTAATCATTTGTTCCGTTGTAAGTACTTTATGCATGTGACCCTTATAAATTCTCACTGAAATGGTAATAATATTAAATATTATATTAGTTTATATAATATAAAGTATTATAAACATTGATTGACATCTAGCAATGCATCATGTCTACCCAAATCGGGAGAAAATCAGTAATACAATATAAACCTTACCGTGACCATTATGTATTGTGTAGTAATTGTTTGCTCGTCAAAATGTCTAATTAAACGCAAGTTACAATATGTGTCATCCTTGCAATGTTCAATTATTTATTTATAGATCCTCGAGTAGATGCTAAAATTATTGGACCCAATATCTCACGATCAAGTTGCACTTGATGTTCTATTGAACGAATTATCTATTCTAAGGATTGTATTATACTATACGATTAATAACATAATAAATGATGTCTTGTTTATATATCCAAACTTAGATATATATGAATGAAATTCATGGTACGAATAATAATATATGTAAAATATATTTGCGCTAGGGCTTACAACAACATATGTCTAGTGATGGTGACTCGTTAATTTTAAAACAAAAATAAGAACTAAAACATTTTTTTTTTTTGAGTTTAAAGGAAAAAACTGTTTTAAAATGAAGTAAAAAACCAACTCAACCCCATTTTACCCAAACATATTTTTTTTGACTTTCAAAACCAAATCAAACACTCACAACCAACCCCTAACGGGTCCTTTGTGTTTCTATCAATATTGAAATCATTTAGTGTTTAGTACTCTTCACAAGTTTGATTGAAGATCAAATATATTCAAAATCTTCAATTAAACACT
>NC_021162.2:37304215-37343934 GCF_000331145.2 Cicer arietinum | reverse complement strand
ACTCTTTCTTGCATGAATTTACCAATGCTCATTTGTGTTAATGGGTAGCAATATCATTAATCTTTGAAAAACTGATTTCCAATATGTTATTGTAAGCTAATTTATCATGTTTCCAAACAATTTTCCGTTGTGTGATTGATTAACTCTGAAAAATGGTAAACTCTATTCAACCTCTTTCTAAATTTCATTGAGCGAGTCATTTTCTAACTAACATCTTTATCTTATTTTCTCTCGCTCTTTCTCTCTCTATCTATCTCCTTTCTCTCCCTCCCTCAATATCCCCTCTTTAACATGTCTATTATCTCTCCATGGCTCTCTCTATATCCCCCTTCTCCTTTTTTTATCTCATCTCTTTCTCTTTTTGTCTCTCCCCCCTTATCTCTCTGTAACTCTTTGCTCTATGAATATTTGCATTCATAAATGTTTATTATATAATAGTTATTGTAGTAAATTTTATATTATTTTGTTTGTGTTGTCCATTATTCCCCAAATATAGTACTAAACATAAATTTATTTAGCACCTTATGGGTTTGTCAGGTATTATTTTAGTCCAGAGTGATACTGAATTTAAACTGTGGGATATAAAGATAAAGACAAAATAAACTTTATTGACATGTGGAAACACTTTATAATGAAAAATTCTATTGTTGCAATCCTCAATTACGAAGAATTATTGGAAGTAATGAGTTATAATGATCAAGGTTATAGATGTATGAAGGTTCTTGGTGATTTTGGAAGAAAAATGAATATTTGGTTGATTAGGTTCTTTGAATCCTTATAGGGTTTTTCTTGGAATAACATAATCATTTTATATTGCCTCTCCTCCCACGCACGAAGAACCCAATCCCATCGCAGTGCGAGCTATTTCAAATTTAGTAAGTTCACTTATTCCTTTCAAACTCAACAATTTCCTTACCAAAGTTTTAAAACTACAAATAAAACCTACATAACTTTTGGATTGTATTTCGCAAATACAAAACTTTAGATTTTGATATTTAAAAACAAATGAGTATATGGTTTTTTGTTTTAATCAACATTCTAAACTCCACATTTTAGTAGAGCAACAATTGGTTAATTTGTGGGTGCACTAACAACCACCTACACCACAATATGCTTGCCCCAATCTACCCCTTGTTTCAAGAATCCATGCAACATAAACAACATTCTTCTAAATTTTTCCACCTAATGAAGACTTCGAAACACACCCCCATTCATTTTTTGCTACACTGGGAGATTCGATTTTTTCCGGTACCAACAAGGCAAACGTCGACAATCTCTCATTTGGGTATTCAAATAATCTATTGGGTTAAACTTTTGTTAGAACACAAGGTGGACCGTGTTCCTCTGCAACTCAGGTTCAATAATTAAAGACTCAGCAAACATAGTTTCCCTTACCATCTTAAAATCAGCCAAACATAGTTTCCTTTACCATCTTAAAATCAGCCAAACGTGTATAAAGAACAATTTAGAACAATTCAAAAGAAAATAAAATTAAAAACATAATTCGAAAGTCAGCACCCTGAAGATAGGACATCTAAAAGTTTTTGAATACAATAGCAGCGGTATAATTTAAAAAGTGGAGTATTTTGTATTTTTTATTAGAGAAAAAGGAGGGTTTCTTTTTTATTAAATAATCTCATTTTAAAAATAAAAAAACACCAAGCTACCCTACTTTTAAAATTAATAACGGACATACACTACTTTTAAACATTAGTAAGATGTCATTCTAAACTCAAACTTTAAGTTTATTTTTAATTTTAATTTTTTTAAATTTTTTAGAAAATCGTCCTTTGTAAGGCTGATTTTGTACTACTTTTTTCAAAACAAAAATTATCTTTTATTAAAAAAAATCTAAAAAAGATAAATATAATCAAACAATAATTAATAATAATATAAATTCACAAAAATTATTAAAATTACATAAGGTGAGTAGAGTTACTAGTAAGTTCGAACAATATTTTTGAGTATGAGTCATTGTCTGATATAGTTCGTATTTTCACGACATTTTATCTTTAACGTTAATTTTAGTTCTCATAGTATACTAACCATTTTATGATTGTAATATAATATTTCACCTTCAAATAGTGATCTTGATATACAAAAGATAGATGATGAGGAAAAAGAACAATCTCAGCAACAAAAATAACAACCAATCGTTCCTTAGAAAAACGAGATTGATCATCAATCTCAAACTCCCCCACGAAGCTGGAAAATTGTAGGGAGTCATCCATAATATCAAATAATTGGAAACGCATCTGATGACATTAGAACAAGAATGTCCATCAAAGACGACAACAACAATAATATGACAATGATTTCTCAAATGGAACCAAAATTGATCAAAGAAGCCATAGTTGATAACTCATTGGTTGAAGCAATGCAAGAAGAACTTCTCTTATTTGAGAAAAACCAAGTCTGGACAATTGTTCCAAATCCCCAAACTCAAACAATTATTGGGACAAAGGGTGTTCAAAAACAAACTAGATGAAGAAGGAAAAATAATAAGAAATAAAGCAAGACTTGTTGCTCAATGTTATAATCAACAAGAATGTATTGATTATGATGAAACATTTGCTCCAATTGCAAGGTTAGAAGCAATAAGAATCCTTCTTGCATATGCATCCCGTAAACTTATTAAACTTTTTCAAATGGATGTTCAAAGTGTCTTCTTAAATGGTTTTCTGAATGAACAAGTATATGTTCATCAACCTCTTGGTTTTAAAGATAAAAGAAACCAATCATGTCTTTAAACTTACTAAAGCTCTATACGAACTGAAACAAGCCCCTAGAGCCTGATATGAAAGACTAAGCTCATTTTTTTTTTATCAAAAATGATTTCTCCAAAGGCAAGATTGATCCTACACTTTTTAGAAAAAATGATAAAACCGATTTATTAATAATTCAAGTGTATGTTGACGATATCATCTTTGGATCAACAAATGAAAAAATGTGTGAAGAATTTTCAAATCTCATGCAAAGTGAATTGGAAATGAGTATGAGGGAAAAAATTGAGATTTTTTTTCTTGGCTTGCAAATCAAACAATATGAAAATGGATTTTTATTTGTCAAGAAAATATATCAAAGATCTTCTAAAAAAATACAAAATGAATGAAGTCAAAATAATGACAACTCTCATGCATCCATCTTCAAACTTAGACAAAGATGAACAAGGAAAAATCATTTATGAATAAGAATACAGATGACTGATAGGTTAACTATTATACCTAACTGCTAGCATACCAAATACTATTTTTGCAATAGTATTATGTGCTAGATTTCAATCCCTACCTAAAGAATCTCATTTATTTATTGTAAAAAGAATTTTTGATATCTTATTGGTACTACTGATCTTGGCATTTGGTATAGCAAGAGAACACATTTTAATTTTGTAGCTTATTGAGATGTTGATTATGTTGGGGATAAAATTGAAAGAAAAAGCACAAGTGGCATGTGTTATTTTCTTGAGAAGCCATGATAAGTTGGTCATGCAGAAAACAAAATACAATTGCTCTATCAATACCTGAAGCTGAATATGTCTCAACTGCAAATTGTTGTTCTCAAGTCTTATGGATAAAAAATCAACTTGAAGACTTTTTTGTAAGTTACACAAGTGTTCCAATTTATTGTGATAATACAAGTGTAATAATTTTGTCGAAAAACCCTATTCAACACTCAAGATCAAAACATATTGAAATAAAACATCCTTTCATTAGAGATCATGTTAACAAAAAAGAGGTTGAATTAATTTTTATTGACACTAAAAATCAACTTTTTGACATCTTCACAAAACTCTAGTAGAAGATCATTTGATTTTATTAAAGAAAAATTGAAAATTATCAAAAATCCAAATAACCTCCTTGGCAAAATCTGACCAAAACGTTCTGGTCAATACGAAGAACGATCTATGTTTCCTTCTCCTTCGCATCTTTCTTCTTTCTTCTGAGTATCTTTTTTAATAAAAATAAAATTTAAAAAGAGGAAGAAGGAGCTTTCTAACCGCTCCCTCCCTCCTTCACTTTTTCAAAAAAAACGGCTACTTTAGCCTTATCATAACCTATTTTTCTTTTTCCAAATATCGTAAGTCACTTCTCAACCACCAACTCCTACGCCTTCTGACGCGTGTCACTTCTGTTGGACTTTAGTCCTTTGAATCCTAATTTTGACATAATTAACAAACATACAATGTTCATACACCACATGATAAATCTAATATTTGAATTGAGCAAGATTTCAGGAACAACAATCCAATCCTACACACTTGGAACATATTGCTTGGAACACAAGAAATCAACAAAAGTTGATTATTCACTGAGTAAATCGATTGGGAAATCGATTGCATGACAAGGGTGTAAGGATAAGTATATGTTTGTGATTGTATAATCGATTGGGAAATCGACTGACTAAATTAGAATTGAAAATTGAACAAGTCAGTGGCAACCTGATTTACAGGTTAATCGATTGACAAATCGATTGTACATATCACAAAATGAAAACTGATTGAAACTAATCGACTGGCAAATCGATTGGGAAGTCACAGGGCACTAGGAAATCGATTGACAAATCGATTGCCTAAACAAAATTTCAAAAGGAACTTAAGCCTTGACTAAAACAATCGATTGGACAATCTATTGTGTGAGATTTCAATCAAGTTAAGTTTGGTTGTAATCGATTGGGAAATCGATTGAACTAAACTCCCAGAAATCGATTAGGCAATCGATTTCGACAGGTCTGGACATGTTCTGCTGAAAAGTGTTGTTTTAAAGAATCGATTGGTAAATCGATTAGCTTGTATAGTTTCAAGATTAAAGAAAACCAAGATCGCGATAATCGATTGGCAAATCGATTTAGCTCATTTTATAACTTTACAAAATCGATTGGGAAATCGATTTCGTAGTTGGTTTTTCAGAAACTATATAAGATGTCTTTCAATCTTTATTCTCATAACTTCTAAGAACTTTTACATAACTTTTTCATATCTTTCATAATTTCTCTTATGCTCTCAAAAACGGTTCATGGCAACAAACTAACAACTTCATAATTGTGATTACAGATCTCAATACAGTTTGTTGACAATCTAAGAGAAATGATAATGTGCTCAAGAACAATCCATGAATATCCAGATTTGTGAAGAGCAACATTTATAAAGATTGAAGACCCTTTTGTTTTACGTCTTTTATTCTTTCTGTAATAAATCTTTGAACCAAAACGAACGTTGAAAATCCAGCTAGAAACTGGTGGCTACTTTCTTGGGTGAGAGGTCTCAACAAGAAAGAGTCGTACTTTGATTTTGTGTTAGACTGCCGAGTGTCTACAAGGATCAAAGGGTTGATAGAAAGCCAGCTAGAAACTGGTGGCTACTTTCTTGGGTGAGAGAGCTCAACAAGAAAGAGTCGCACTGTGATTCTGTGTTAGATTGCCGAGTATCTACAAGGATCAGAGGGTGATCAATAGGAAAGAGATCATTAAGATAGATAGGTTTCGGGGATGAAACTGGACAATCTGTAATTGATTCTTTCTATTGGAGAAGAAAATCTGAAATCCGTTTGGATTTTCAAGACTGGATGTAGGTTGTCAAGTTGACAACTGAACCAGTATAAATTCTTGGTGCAATCTTCTCTAACCCTTAACTCCTTTAATTCTCTCTTGCAATATCTGTATATGTGATTAATATTAGATGCATGTTAAACATATTCTGTGATAAGTAATATTGTTTAATCTGATAATTTGACTTGCATGCATCTTGGTTAATCTCCTATCAATCTACTTGAACTTGCTAATCTTGTATGCCGCAATTTAATTCCGCTGTGTGTATGAAATTGATTTAATTTCTTAAAGAACTGATACATTCCGATTATTTCGAGGTCGTACCAACTAACAACTTCTTGCTTCTTCTTTCTCAAAAACTGTTCCTTCTCACCAATATCTTCTGCCACAAACTTCCTCCCATCCCATCCTTCATTCTCAAAACTTTCATTTTTTGTTTCTCTCAAACTCCATGGCTCGCACTAACTCCTCTTGAAAGAAAATCCTAAATCTAAAAACTCCAACATCTTCGCGACCTCGATCACCATCTCCTCCACCTCGTTCTACTCTTCCAGAAGCTTATCCCTCTGATAAAACATTCTCTGATTATCTCTCATCCTCTCTTGAGCCCATCCTTCCTCCTATTTCTCTAGCTCCACTCAATATTGTACTTCCCCCTCTTTTAATATTCTCCTCCAAACATTAATCAAGCACAACCACACATTCAAAAGCAATCTCAACAAACTCAATCAGATAATCCTCCATCCAAACGAAGATCCATAAGAATCATGGTTGGTGTTGGAACCTCCAAGAAATCAAAAAGTGTTGACACAACCATCTACACCATTTCAGATAACGAATCTGATTCCCCATCTACACTCAACGTGATTTGTGTTTTATATTGCACAGCCCAAACCTTTCCTAACAAAGCCTTGCTCGTCACTAATCTCAAAGGGGTTTGAAATTCGTCTTACCCTTGCCATTCTGGCTAAAATTATGCATCTCCCACTGAAGGACCAAGCGTCTTTGGAAAATATTGGTATGCTGCTCTAATCCACAAAGATGCAGTCTTCAATGAACTTTTCACTCCAGACTCAACCAATTTTGTATATGCTCATTTAAAGCCTTTCCCTAACATTTTCAACAGTATAAGTCAACACTCAATTCTCCCTCACTGTGGGAGTCATGAATTTATTTCTGAAAATGATGTTTTGATCATCTATCACCTTCTTCACTGCCAAAGGTTGAATTTGCCTACACCTACATCATCCTTTAGAACATGACAACATTTACTACTCATGACTACAAAAGAAATATTGTCCCATATGGTATGGTTCTTACAAAATTTATAAATACTTCAATATTCCTCAAAAGAATGAACAATCCTTTATAAAAATCTCCAACTTCACTTCAAATAACATTTTCCATATGAAGAAAGGTCCATCTTTTCCCCCACACTCTACATGTCCCTTTTTTTCCACTCCCAGAAGATCAATCTCCAACTACTCCTAATCCTAGAAAACGGATATTATCTAAAAGAAAAACCTTTTTGAACCCCATTACTCAGAATTTTGGATTGAACATTGCTCAAGAATGTTATCCTATCTAGGACAACATTCTTCACTGCACTAATAATCAATATAGATCTCATCCAATTGATCATACTTATGCTTTTGATACCCCAACCCCACACTCTCTGCAGAATCCTATCTTTCAAAGTCATTTATCCTCTCCTATCCATTTTTAAAGAGTTTCTCAAATGTCTCCCATTTTTGTCTCTCCACATAATACCATGATTTATGTTTTTGGCATCAACAAGTTCGTTACATTTCCTGATATGAACTTTTCTGATCCAACTATTCCTCAACAAAGTCAAGACAGATCATTGTCCACAGTTCAAACGACAAGTTAAAAAGCATCAAGACTGCTCAAATCAGTGGTCAAGCCCAGAACTCGAGCTGGAGAGAGAGAGAGAGAGAGAGAGAGAGAGAGAGAGAGAGAGAGAGAGAGAGAGAGAGAGAGAGAGAGAGAGAGAGAGAGAGAGAGAGAGAGAGAGAGAGAGAGAGAGAGAGAGAGAGAGAGAGAGAGAGAGAGAGAGAGAGAGAGAGAGAGAGAGAGAGAGAGAGAGAGAGAGAGAGAGAGAGAGAGAGAGAGAGAGAGAGAGAGAGAGAGTTGCAAATCAAATTAGAGTGTACTCATGGTGGTAGAAGACTGATTAGTTGCTAACTCTTTCGTGAATTTTTTTATTTTTATAAAACATGAATTTTGCTTTTTTTATAGTTTAATTTAAATAATATTCACTATAGTTATAGTCAAATGACAAGGATTTCACATCATTAGAAAGTACAAACTCAAAAAAATTTGGAGAAAAACGATTAGAGAACTACAAAATCAAAAAATTGAAGAAATGTGAGATCAAAACCGCTCATTTTTCTAGAGGACCAAAATCATTCAATTGACAAATTTAAGGGGCAAAAGTACATTTAAACCTACAAAACAATAAATGTTGCTATATATTTGAAACTAATATCAATGACAATCTAAATTTATTGTTTTTTTTTATCAATATTTTATATTACAACAATCAGATTAATTTTTCTTGAATAGGACACATCAATAAGATTATAATGAAAATTAGATAAACTTTCAATATGTTAAGGCTGGTTTTTCATCATAAGTTTCATATTGGAGATTGGATAAAAGACAACAACATTGACTCTGAAGAACCAAACCTTGGTTGTCTATCATTCCCAACATAAAATTAAACTACAATGTCATTCGTACGTGCATGAAATTAGACTGCAACGTCTCTTCTTAATAACTTAACAATCAACACACATCTCATCTTACGCAACCAACAACAATACAATATAAGCTAGTTCCTACTTTATACACATCTGTAGTTTACTTGTAATTTATTGACGATGTCCTTCTGGCAAAGGAACCACTTTATGGAATGGCACTGTCCTTTGAGGAAGAGACCCATCTTCTTCGTCATCATCAAACTCCAACACATAACTGTACCAATCACCACAGAATAAACAATCATAAGATAGTGACAAACAACAGCTGTAACGAAAAATACAAAGGGCGTAGACTCCTCCTAATTTCATTCTTCAAAAATTAGGTAAGGGATACACTAGTTTCTGAAAATGTAAAATTCTATCCTAATATGTAAAATCCTTAAATGTCATTCATATTAATTCGTTGACTTTGGGCACCAAGTCTCTGAGAAGGACTAATATGGCCAATGTTGGTTGTTCATAGGAACTAAATATAAATTTTTTAACTGTTGCGGACTATTGTGTTTACTCCACTATAAATTAGTTGTGATACTTGCTATTAGCTCCTATATTATCAAAGCCAATTTGAAATATTGCAGATTAACACATTAATCAGTAAACAGTCTAACTTAGAGACATATACAAACCTTATGACATCCTACTTCAATTGTCTTTACGTTACTATCGACAACATAACTGAAGTGAAGAGCTACCTCGTTTTTCGTTAAATAAATTTATAGATATCTAATATATTCTCTTAAATCATCAACCATTTAATTCTTACTCACTAGCGAAAAAAAGAAAACATGTGTGCATTCAACACTTTTTAAAATTTGAAAACTTTCTTTTTTATTCGTTTTTTCTCACTCTTAGAGAGGTGATAAGGAAGGTTAAAGCTGGTCATTTTGAACGAATTAGTATTTCTATTGTCTCACATGTGTGAACCACCACAGCTTGATAAATGAATGTATACCAGTTGACATGTCAGTGAAGCTAAATGTAAAAAACAATCATTTTGCCATTTAATGTCCCATGATACAAATCGGTTTCATGAAAGAAATTATACTCACTCATCCGTCTTCCTCTGCACAATAGTGATATGATGGACATTAGGCCAGAACATGCACGATACAGAAAATTTTGTTAGTATCCGGTTGGAAAACTCAATGTAAGGAAAACTCAACAAGTAGCGTTGATCAAGAGACTACAAATTCATCAATGTAAGGAAAACTCAACAAGTGGTCCTATTCTATGAAGGAAAAGAGAGAATTATTACCCTGCGATGGCCATGAACAACCGTTGCTTTATAAAGTGCAGTAGTTCCTGGATAGACTGCCAAAACATGTTTTCCAGGAGGAAAATCTTGGGCACTTGAAGGATCGTTACTCTTGGGGAAGGGAATGATATTTCCCATGGGAAGCTTGTATTGTCTGAATGCAGCAGAAAGAACCAATAAAATAAGCACAAGCCATTTGAATGCAGTAACAATAAGTCACAAACTTCCCAACAAATGAATTGAAGGCGTTATCCACCATAAAATCCATGTAGGAAGGATTAAATAAAAGAATGTTCCAGGTGCAATTTGTGATTGAAAAGTACAACTCAAGTTTAAGGAAGGGAAAATTGCGCTGCACAACTATAAGATCCGCAATGTTGTATGAAACTGGATGCTAGCTAGTATAGTGGCAATAAGAAAGTAATCTCTATATTATGCAAATGAAAATACCTAAGCAAGACATGATAGCATTCAGAATGAAAGTATTAGAGAGACTTAGGGCAACATCTACCATTGAAAAGATGGTAGTGTTATGCCATTGGTGGTTTTGGCATGCAAGTAGAAGTCTTGTAGATGCACCAATAAGTAAGGTAAATCAAATGGAGGATCGTGCAATAAGGGAGAGGGAAACCAAACAAACTATAGGCCAAAACATTAAAAAAATTGAATTTAAATGGTCTGTCTTTAAATGTTTTATAGTAGGACGTTAAGTGTTGTTTGGTTTATGTTACTGATTCCACCTACTGAGAAAAGTCTTTAATTGTTGTTGCAGAAAAAAAATGTACATGCAAAATTTAAACTTAAGCAAGAATAAGCAATTAACAATATAAATTTCCAAATAGGTTTACCTTTGGCCACTGCTATCTTCATCATCACCAGGTTCCTCATCAAGTACTTCAAATCTGTAAAATCAATTCACAAATAAATTAATAGAATAACGAAAAGGACAATCACAGTAAGATTCATGTCCAAACAGGTTCTATTATTTCCATCAATAATTACAAATCATACACGGCCAAACTCAACATATACAACCAACAAATCTGAGAAACTCAAACAGCTTAAAGTTGGTCAAATAACAAACTCATTTAGTTAGTACACCTATGCATAGTGAATCCTGAGGAGGTTTATGATTATCCTTGTTAGAATTGAGAATAGACGAGGCCTAATTTAATCCCAAAAGCCAGCTAGAGGGGTGAGGATTGACAGAGTATTTAGAAATAGAACTTTCACTGTGTATATGGATATGGATCAGAGCCGTTATCATGTGTCTTTATAAAGAGTACTTTTGCTCTATGTATGGTATGAGAGATTGCCCTAGTATTTATCATGTGTCTTCACTTAATAGCTTAAGCTTTTGAGATAGTTGGTTCATGATATAGTATGGACTATGGAGCCTCTACAACCAAGTTATCCATATTTCAATTCTTCACACCCTTAATTTATAATAAAAATTTGAATTTTGTCAAAATGGACCTATGTATTGATCACCTTTCAAGCCTAAAGGGTTCGCACATCGGAAGTATGTTAGAGATGTAAAATAAAATCATCCATGTGTCCTCACCTAATAGGTTTGAAGATGTTCATGATAGTTTAGGATAACCCGTTTTACGGCAATTGCAAACAAACAAATAAGTAGGTTGAAACGATGTTATTTTCATCAGTCTATATAATAGCATCTGTGCTTTGTAATTTCAAATCATCAAAAAGTATTTTGTCCTTCAGAATTTATTGGTAACAGAACCTATCCTAGATATGTTATTGGACAGAGTTAGGCAAAGCCCAAATTTTAAGATGACATCAAAGCTCCCAAACATTGGAGACTGTACTTCCATGTTAAAAGTTAAGAGCCTAGCCGCCTTCACTGCACCTACCTGGGACTAAAGAAGGCAACGCTAGAGCAAGTTATTAGGGTTGAATTAGGCCCAGCCAAATTCTAAAACCGGCATGCCATCCACACCATATATAGACTTGTTAGAACATTATTTGCAATATGATACTTTGCATTATACCTAATCACTTTAAGACATCAATTGATATGAGTTGCACTGACCTTTCCCATTGTTACCACTAGTTACACCCGAACATACACTCCCACCCTTATTTTTTCTGTTGTTCTTACACACTCCCACCCCTTACTTTTTAGTTGTTCTTACACCACTACACCTTTCATTGTATAAGAACATTACTCTATTACATTATGTACAATCCTAACCGAAAGTCCCCTTATAGATAAATAGAGCAAGGAAGGTAGGTGTCATTTCCCAAACAACAATAGTGTTTGTAAAATAAGCACTAACCTCAAATTACACCAAATTAATTTTCCGAAAATGAATGTAGACAGATTTTTTTGATAACTTGAACTAAATGTTTGACCATTTATTTATAGAATGTATACTTACTCCTTTAATTCCTTATCAAAATGAATCACTTTTACAACAAACCACTCGTCCTTATCAGCATTACGTGGCGTGACCCTTGCTGCTACCTGAAAAGTAAGAAGACAAAACATATTAAGCTAATGAATAGAACTCCAGATGCTTCATGTAAGAATATTAGAAATGAGTTTCGGAGAAAGTGAAAGTTAATAACAGAGAAAAAGTAGTGAGACATGAGGCATCTTTGTTTTTCTTTTGTTTTTACGGATGAGGCATCTTTGTTGATTTTATGATTTATACAGAACACTTTAGATCTAACTTCTGTTAACAAACAAATCTATAACAGAATTGCATCGACCGCCCAACAGCTTAGTTAACAAACTATAACATAATATCTAATAGCCGTAAGCTTAAACTAACGTAACAGACACAGTTAAAACACACAGGCTTAATATAAGCAATGTACTGTGAACATGTACAACATACTCTAACAGAAAAAAAAAATGAACTTTATCCATAAAAAAACATTGCGATGAATATTTACTGATTTACATTGATAAAACTCAAGGGAAATACATACCTGTTCACCCTTAAGACTGGCACAAGCCTCAAGTTGATTTCTCACACTTGGAGTTAACCTTGAAATATCTGACTCAGTCTTCACTCGTTTCCTCTTCTGCTCATTGCCTTCTGTGACAGAAGAACTGTCAGCTAGACACACTGTATATAAACTTCAACAAAAACATGATAGCATATAGCTCAATAAATTTTTTTGCCTCAACAAAAGTATTTCATAAACCATTTCCACAAGTATTTTGAGCTTTATATTATATGACTGAATGCTGCAAAAGGTCAGTTCTACATTGATGGGGAAGCACTGTATCACCGTAAATCAGATGGCTTAACAACACAATGCACAACGCTCCTGATAAGAAGTTACATATTTGACTATCAGCACTTCCAAAACATGAGTTTTGTAGATATTCTCCAATAATTGGTTTCGAATGTCTTCCCACAATATAGGAAGAGATGGTAAAATAGTAAATATAAATGAAGTGTTAGAATTGCATGATTTGCAATTCTAATTGCACAATTTGATAAAATTTAGTTTCACTAATTTTCATCAAAATAATTGAAAACTCAATTAAGTTTAAATTGTTAATTGAAAAGGAACTTAAGGAATGTTATTGAATGCATCATATTAGATTATTCTATTGCTAAGTTTTCATTCTTCTGAAATAAGGAGCCTCACATAGATACTCGCTCTATGCACCCTATTTAATTTTTTCATTGCTATGTTTTATTTAAATTTTTTAATAAAGGTTTAAGATTGCCCCTCGCTCACTCTATAATTTACAAGCACCATATTTGGCAATCATTGTTTTGTTTTCATTCTTCTAAAAATCGGCTTCCAGCAGTCACTTTATGATGTTCCAAAGGCCAAAGGAGGGGAATAAGGATGCTGTTTAAGAAAATTGCACTATTCGTACAATGGATTATATGTCAAATGCTATTTTTGAGAGTACCACATCAACTAGAGAAATGGCCTAGGCAAAGCTTATATGGCTAGGGAGTCATCACCTTATGATGGTATCAAAATCTAACCTAGATCTGCTATTAGGAAAAGATCTTGATTATTCCACCTGTATTAGTATATGGTTCAAATGTTCAGGCATGAGTGTGAAAGGGTGTGCTGAGAGTCATACGTTGACTAACATTATGGGTCAATTTTATGGGGTTGAGTTAGACCTTAAATCCAAATTCTAAGCAATTATCATTTAATGTTTGCAAACAATATGGGGTGCACTTAGGAATATCCACATTTAGTAGGAAAACACATTACCACAACATATTAGGACTTACAATTTCATTTACTTGCTTATTTGCTATGAGTTCTTTATTTATTAGAATCTATAAACGTTGTAGATAGACACAATTACAACTTTGCACTTCTGGATTTTTCTTTTTGAGATTTATGGTTATGTTGTTTTGTAATTCCTAAATCTAGCTTATATTGACCACTTATACAATATATTTCTAAATTATTTTTCATTTTTCTCTTAATCTTACAATCCAATGCAGTTTACAATTAAAAATTCAGAAATTAGCTTGGTGATTCAACATTTGAAACCCAATTTAATAAGGTTTCAATTAATATACAATTTTGAGTTTAATTCAAAACTACACATTAACATGTATATTGATTAGTATTCACTCGAAAATTGCAACAACTTCAAGAAATCAATGAAAATTTAGTATATATTTTTCACAAAGATGGTCAGACAACAATATTCATTTTCTTCTTCATTTTATTTGTTTCCTACTTTCCTTCCCAGGAAATGAAAAACACTAATGCTTCGGCTACTTGTTTTGGCTCTATGATCATGTTCATTTATGCCAATCCTAGTCTCTCAGGGTAATATAATGCCATAGAAATAAGAAGGAAATATTAAAAGAATGACATGCTTATCGACAAATTCTATTTGTATAAGCTTAAGTACATAAGCAATAAGTGAAAGACAAATTTATTAGTCACAAATTTGAGGTATACCACCTATTCTTCTTCGCGGTTGTCCTTGCGGTCCCGGAGGCAGCAAGGCATCAAGTTGGCTTATCAACGTAGTGGAAATACTGGAAACCAAAAACAGAACGAAGAATTCTATAAGCTGTTAAATGCCTAGCCTAGACAGAGTATATATGAGTTACTCTAATGTTAATGTTGAGATTCCACATTGATGGAGATACGGTCTAAAGTCTAAACAATGCTAATAAGACTTGGACAGTTCTTATCTTACAAACCCATTGGTGGATCTAAGTTAGACCCACCCAAAATTCGAAGAGTTTATAAGTGTATCTTGGTAATTTTTAAAAAGTGTAAAAGGAAATTAAATGCTTCAGACCAGAGCTACATAATAGACATACTTGACTTCATTGTCAGAAAGATCTTTTGCTTGAGTATACAACAATTTTAGCTTTGCTAACGAGTTATCACCAGGCTTCTCAACCATTTCGGGAGCTACATTGAAATTAGAAGAAATTAACAACAATTACAAAGAAATAAATACATAATATAAGTATAACTAAATATATATCTTGTTTCCAGAATATCGAAACAAATAGAGCGACTAATAACATTCAGTTTCAACTTGAAAGCTATAATAAGTGATATTTAAATTTCAGTTTCAAATAATAACATTCAGTGCAGGATTTTCTTAAATTCAGTTAAATAACAAAAAGCAGTGTCAGTTTCATGATTTCAATAAGTTTTCTAAAAATCCTTTATCAAACTGGATGAAATAAACATTTGCTTTCCATAACAAGTTGGGTATTACTTGCTGAATAACCCTTTGAGGAAGCCTGCAAACACTATAAATGCAAGAGAAAAGTGCATATCAAAGAAATATAGATTACTGAAGACCCAAAAGTAGCAGTTTATGATTTTATTCATCAACCAGATAAAAGGCAAAAACATTGCCTTTCAAAAACAATATGCTTTCCTTTTCTATATATATCTCTTCATTATTTCAACAGATTGCATAATCCTGTTATATTTGAGTTATGTTTCTGTTAACTAACCTTCCTCAACTGTAAATAAAAATAAAATGATAAGCAGGTTTTCTTCATGTTACTAGTATACACGAATAATAAACTTCCACAAATAACTACAAAAACAAGGAAATTTCGTAATTTTTTAACTCTAAATTGGACTAAAGCTGTCCACTTTTCACAAGCAGCATTCAGAAAACAATCTGATACCACGATTGTGGCTGCGACGTCAAGATTTTTTATCCTTCTACAACCAAAGTACAATCATGATTAATCATATTTGACTAGGATTCTCCACAGTTCCAATAATGGTGAAGCAACCGCTATTGGAAACCTTGTTCAGAAACTAATGACTCATGAGCATAACACATTGACATTAAATTTGAAGTCTAAATGAATTTGGTTACACCAAATCTTTTAACTTTAACAACTGAATGTGAGCTCAGTGAAAAATCAACCAAGCATCATTTAAAAATCAGCCAACCTAAGAGGTTGATAAAAATTATATCGAAAGATAAAAAAAAAATCATCAAACATACTCAAAATAAAAAATTTAAAACAACAAAAAGTTCAGCTAATCAATTAAAAATAAGAAATACTATTAACTAATTATGCATGTTCATTACAATGATGATCCTTATAGAAGGGGGGGAAAACGATGAATATGCAGCATTATTTTCATAAGAAACAAAAAATTCAGAAAATTAAGGAATAATAAGAGATAGAGAAAGTAACAAACTGGTTTGAAGCTTCTTGTGAAGCTTGTTGATCTCCGAAAGAACATCCTCCAGATCTTTCCTAAACCGATCGAGTTCCTTCGAGTTCTCCAAAATTGACACAATGTCCGGCGACGACATCGTTTTGAATTAATCGAAAATCAGCGTTTACTTTCAATTTTCGATTCTAAACTCTTACTTCCTCCGTCAAACGTTGTTGTCTCAATCGGGTATCGGAAACCAAAATGGGAACTGGAATTTCCAAATTTAATTTTTTCCACAAAAGAAACGTGGGATTTTTTTATTTTCTTTTTTCCTTTTGTTTAGGCGCACTTCACCATTTGTTATTAAATTAGAACTCTCAAATGCATTAAATAGTTGAGATTAAATATAAATAATTAATTGTAACAAATGAAAAAATGAAGGGCGAAGCGACGTCGTTTTCGTCACGAAGTAGAAATGGATAATTAATTTTTTTTTATTTTTTTATTTTGTTTTTCTCATGGGCGGAACTACCTTACGTTTAACTCTAGATGGATCAGAGCTCCTCCTAATACTTTTTGAATTAATATATATATATATATATATAGTTAGTTTGTTAGGGTTGGAGTCTTTA
The DNA here is from genome assembly GCF_000331145.2 of Cicer arietinum. Taxonomy (NCBI): domain Eukaryota; kingdom Viridiplantae; phylum Streptophyta; class Magnoliopsida; order Fabales; family Fabaceae; genus Cicer; species Cicer arietinum. Next base: position 37,327,096 of record NC_021162.2, on the reverse strand, counting down.
TATTTAAAGTAAATTAAATACTAATTATAGTCGTTTCACTTAACTTCAGTTAACGTTTTAGTCATTTTTTTTTCTGATTTAAACTTTTGTTTTAATTTTAATTGACAAGTTTTAAAATGTCAACAATGTTATTTTTTTTTTTTGCAAAAATCCAAAAAAATTCATCAATCAAACAAACCCCATAAAATAATTAGCAACCTCAATATAATGCAATTTCATCAAATTCATAACCTAAATCTTTAAATAAACTCATATTTCCATCTCTAACAACATTAAATAAAGAATGAAAATATGAGTTTATTTGAAGATTTGAGTTACGAATTTAATGAAATTTGTATTATATTGAAGAATATAATTAATTTTATGGTTTTGTTTGAAAATTTAGATGAGTTTTTTGAAATTTTGTAAAACAAAGGATAACATTGTTGACATTTTAAAACATAAAAAAATTAAATTGTCACTTAAAATTAAAATAAAGGACCAAATCGAAAAAAGAAAAAAAAAAGATAAATGACTAAAACATTAATTGAAATTAAGTTAAGAGACCACATATGGTATTTAGTCTTTAAAGTAACTAATGATTTTTGACGGGTAACACGTTATTACTATATTTTTCTCTCAGGTAATAATTAAAAAATTAATCTCTTTTTTAAGTTATAAATAAAATAATCTAATTTATTTGAATTGATAATGTTTAAATAAAATTGAAAATATTAATAAGTTGTAGTCTTTTATTTTTGTAAATTTTCATGAAAAATATATTTGATCAATAATATTGCAATAAATATTTTGTATATATCTTAAATATTTATCAGTGATAAATATTTGTCTCATACTTTTTTATATATTAGTGACAAATTTTTGTCCTGCATTTTATTATATTTATCAATGATAATTATGTGTTTCGTGTTTTTTATTTATATCATATTTTTATTTATTGCTAAAAAATATTTGTCTAGTATTACTTTTATGCATCAATTATAAATATTTATCCCGTATTTTTTTTAATATTTATAAATAATAAATTTTTGTGTTGTGATTTTTTATATTTAGCATTGACAATTGAATTTGATATTTGTTCTACATTATTTTAATACTTTTTATATTTATCTCATATTTTTTAATATTTAACATTTATTCCACATATTAAATTAATTTATTGCTCTCTAAATTTATAATTAATGTTCAATACTTGTCCTATATTTTTTTTTTAGTATTGAAACTCTTCTAAACCATCACCTTAAAATCGGAGCATCGGTTCCTTGCAAGGATATGTTAGAAAATATAAGAAAGTTGATTGAAGTGAGATTAAAAATGTGCAAAGTAATTGATTCTTTCGCTTTTTATTGGAACTTGATGTCTTAAACTCTTTGTAACATAATAACTGAAATTAAATTGATAACTTAAACTCTCCTGCAATCTTTTCTACTATATGATAGATTATGAAAATAAACACTAATATACACATATATCAATTTAACTAAATCCTATAATATATCATGATTTATGTTCATGATATCATTTTAACTAAAGTCTTATTTAAAAATTGAATAACAACGGAGCAAACATTAGATAGATATGTCACAAGATCTGGTAAAATTGCATGATTGATAATATAAAATACATCCAATGACAATAGCAGAAATCACTGTTAATTCAACAACTTCAGTCTTGCGTTTGTCTACTCTTTAGACCACGACACTTGCATATATTTGAACAATATTTAGACACTTCCTACACTTCTATGGCTCTTCTCTTCTTTTAGTAAAACCTCAAACACAATTTTATTGCATTTGCATCTACTATTATTTGTGCCAACTAGAAATAAAAAATAATTATTTCCTACACCCATGTTTTATGTAATCAACATTTCTAGTTAATAGATACAAATAGTTCTACAATATGCTTAATTGGATATGTCCCCAAATATAATTACAACTACACACAATATTATGACAATTATCCACCTTTTACTTTGACAATATTATGAAAAAGGGAAACATATAACAGTAAATCATACTTGCATCACAAAGATCTCTATGTAAACATATATTTTCCCCTTTTAAAAAAACACACAAAGGTGATTAAGGAGATAAAGATGACATAAAATGTTGGAGTAGTCTCCAACAACAGAGCAAATGTGGAGCTAGATTCACAATATTCAATCTCTCTTATGCTTGTGTAATCACAGAACAACTCCTTCCTCTTCAATTATTTTATTTGTTTTGCATAATAAATTTCAAACAAAAATACATGAGCAATGAAAGCGATAATGCAAAAGCAATAAAGATCAAAAAGGAAATATGACAATGTGCTAGAAAGAAGTAAAAAAAAACATAAATTATAAATGATAATTTTTCCATTGTAAATCAATAGTTATGATGGAGAAGAGAGCAAAAACATTAAAAGAAATGTTTGCAATGGAAAGGAAATAAAAAAATTTACACCAAAAGAGTAGATGAGTAAATAATACCTATAAATAATGGAAGGAAAATAAAGAAAAAAAATTATATCCAAGATGCAAACAATCGGAAGATGAGTAGTGAGTGTCATCGACACCTGTCAAAAAACATATATAGAAAAAGAACAAAAACATTGAGAAGAATGATATAGAACCAATCACCACCAAATCGGAATTCTTGAATAAATCACCGTTATTAATAAATCACTGTCATTAATAAATCACCAAATTGGAATTCTTGAATAAATCACTCTCATAAGAGCAAAAATTATGCACCGAAAAATAAGAACCCAAAACATAATCAACAACCATAAATGTGACATTATATAACCAATTCTTATTAGTTCTTGAATGAAAATGAAAAGACATTTTTGTGATTTTTTTTTTTGTCTAGGCAAATCTTTTGCTCTCAATTTTGGAGAAAAGTTTTCTTTTAAATAATATGGTTATATAAAATTAAGTAATTAGACTCTTACAGTTAATAGATAAACGCAGTTTTAAGTGGTTAAACATGATAATTATGTTGGTGTTTTAATGAGTCAATGATAAAATTAATAGCGACGATAATGTAGTTTTAGCAGTGTTTTATTTTCTTAAAATTGACGGTAAATATATATGAGTGAATGTAATATGCTATAAGATATTTTACATGCATGTAAATTAAACTTATATTTTTTTTTTATTCAATTATATTTTATGTTTTTCAAGCTTCAATATAGTTCATATAACGGTGGATATTCGGTAGTGTATGAGTTGATGCAAGCAATAAAAAGAAGAAGATCGAAGAAAATGTTGTTATACTTGATATCAAAAAGTAGTTGTAATAACGGGCAAGGACTTAATCCACTATACTCCAACAAGAAACAAGTATTCTGCGGAATTTTCTTATTTTATTTTCTATATCTTTACAATAATACAAAGCAGAATTTATATAGACTAGGAGATTAAGGCTGGGCGCTAATCTAGCCTAAGAATTAGGGAAGTTATTCTCCTCATAATTGCTAATTCTAATGAGATAGGAAAGACTAGGAATTAGCTAATACTAATCTATATTTAATGGACATACAGCTGTCATAAAACTGTACAAAACAAATCTGTTGATTCTCCTTAATTAGCGCCAATCTTCAACACTCCCCCTCAATCTGGGTGGTAGATATCTATCATACCCAGATTGGACCTGATAGTTTCGTATGTGTGCCTTGAAAGTGCCTTTGTTAGAATGTCTGCTGTTTGTCTGTTTGATGAGATGTGGTTAACACTTATGATCTCATGATCAATTTTCTCCTTAATGAAGTGTTTGTCTATTTCCACATGCTTTGTTCTATCATGGTGAACCGGGTTTTTTGCAATACTTATAGCTGCCTTGTTGTCACAAAGTATTCTCATAGTGTAGTTAGTAGGAATTTTGATCTCATCCAACATTCGTTTGAGCCAAATCCCTTCACAAATTCCTTGTGCCATAGCTCTGAATTCAGCTTCTGCACTACTTCTAGCGACCACAGATTGTTTCTTACTTCTCCATGTTACCAAGTTTCCCCATACAAAGGTGCAATAGCCTGTGGTGGATTTCCTGTCAGATAAACTCCCTGCCCAATCTGAGTCGGTATAAACTTCAATTCCCTGGTTGTGGCTCTTCTGGAAATAGAGCCCGCGGCCAGGTGTACCCTTTAGGTATTGAAGGATTCTATTTAGAGCCTTCATGTGAGTCTCAGTTGGGTTGGACATGTAGCGACTAGCCAAGCTCACAGCAAAACCAATATCTGGTCTAGTGTGAGTTAGATAGATTAGTTTTCCAACTAAGCTTTGGTATCTATCCTTATCAGCAGGTACACTTTCTTCTTCACTTTGTTTCATGGGTTCTACCGGAGTATTGGCAACTTTGCATCCAAGCATCCCTGTTTCTTTGAGTAAATCCAAAGTGTATTTCCTTTGAGAAACACAAATACCATCCCTTGTCCGAGCAATTTCCATTCCTAGAAAGTACTTGAGTTGGCCCAAATCTTTGACTTCAAATTCTTCGGTTAAGATACTCTTGAGGTGGCTGATTTGATCATGATCATCTCCTGTAATAACAATATCATCAACATAGACAATAAATAAGGCTATTCTTCCCTCCGGAGAGTGCTTAACAAACATAGTGTGGTCTGTTTGGCATTGGGCAAAGCCATCTTCCCTGACAACTCTTGTTAGTCTATCAAACCATGCTCTTGGAGATTATTTCAAGCCATAGAGGGATTTATGGAGTTTGCATACCATGTTTGAGGTGTCATGTGATTCAAGCCCGGGAGGTATTTGCATATACACCTCCTCTTCTAGCTCACCGTTTAGGAAGGCATTCTTTATATCTAATTGGTGTAGGGGCCAATCTAGATTTGCTGCCAATGATAATAGGACCCGGACTGAGTTGAGTTTTGCCACAGGTGCAAAGGTCTCTTCATAGTCCACTCCATATGATTGTGTAAATCCCTTTGCAACTAATCGGGCCTTGTACCTGTTTATACTCCCATCAGCATTGTGTTTAACCGAAAAGATCCACTTGCATCCCACTGGTTTCTTCCCTTCAGGTATTGTGGTGATTTCCCATGTGCCATTTTTTACCAGTGCTTGGACTTCTTCAGTTACAGCTGCTGCCCATTCAGGTTTCTGTAGAGCTTCTTGAACATTCCTTGGAATTTCTATGTTGTCAATGGCTGCTACAAATGATCTGTAGTTTTGTGATAATTTTCCATAGGAAACACAATTCTCAATAGGGTGTTGAGTGCAAGTTCTCACCCCTTTTCTTACAGCAATAGGAATATCAATATCAACAGTGTCAAGATTCACAAGGAGTTTAGAGTTTGGGACAACGTTACCTGTAGGGATTTCATTTTCTGGAATCTGGTGAGACTCATGGCTTTGCGGTGGAGCTGTGCTAGGCTCTACTTCCTTCCTCCTTCTTCTTTCATAAGTTTTCCAACTTCCTTCGTGTGTACCTTGATTATGTTGGGTTGTTCCAATTTCATTGTTTTTTCCATTTTCTGCCTCGGCCACTGCTTCAGTTTCTGTTTGATTATGTTGGGTTGTTCCAATTTCATTGTTTTTTCCATTTTCTGCCTCGGCCACTGCTTCAGTTTCTGTTACAACAACCGGTTCAGGTTCTGCTGTCCTTTCAGCTGGGATAGGGGCAGTTTCTGTTTGTTCAAACATCCAAGGTTGGTATTCTAAAGTTTCAATTGGATATGTGTGTACTTGCTCCCCCTGAATGCCAACTTTGGGGTAGTATGGTTGGTTCTCAAAGAAGGTTACATCCATGGTGTGGTAGAATTTTTTGGTGATGGGTGAGTAACATCTGTACCCTTTTTGGTGAGGTGAGTAACCAAGAAAAATGCACTTGATAGATTTGGGGTCAAGTTTACTACGGTGTGGGTTGTGGTTGTGGACGAAGGATGAGCATCCAAAAATCTTTAAGGGAATGGAGGTGAGTATTTTGCTGGTTGGGAAGAAGATTTGGAGTGTGGAGAGGGGGGTCTTGAGGTTAAGGATCCGGGAAGGCATTCTATTTATAAGGTGTGTTGCCGAAAGGACAGCTTCCCCCCAAAACTGGTTCGGGACATTTGTGGCTAACATGATTGATCTAGTTACTTCCAAAATATGTCTATTCTTTCTTTCCGCAACTCCGTTTTGTTGTGGAGTGTCCACACAAGAGCTTTGGTGAACAATGCCAACTTTTTGTAGGTAAGAACTTAGAATCGAATTGTAGTACTCACAACCATTGTCAGTTCTAAGCACTTGGATCTTGTTGTGAAATTGAGTTTGCACCATGTTGTGGAAAACCTCAAAGATCCTTCCTACTTCTGATTTCTCTTTCATTAAAAATACCCAGGTAACACGAGTGTGATCGTCAATGAACGTGACAAACCATCTAGAACCAGTAACATTCTTAATGCGTGATGGTCCCCATACATCACTATGAATTAGGGCGAAAGGTTGGGATGGCTTATAGGGTTGGGGTGGGTATTGGCTACGTGTATGTTTGGACAATTGACAAATTTCACACTGAAAATGCTTCTGATTTTTATTGAATAAAGAAGGAAATAATTTTTCCAGATACATGAAATTTGGGTGGCCTAATCGATAGTGCCATAACATTACAGGATTGTCACTACTTGGAACACTAGCTGCTGCATATGACTGGTTCTTGAGTCCTCTTTCTAATTCTTCAGCTTGAAGTAGGTAGAGTCCAGCACACTCTTTAGCACTGCCAATCGTCTTCCCCGACTCCAAAATCTGAAATTCACACAAGTTAGGAGAAAATTTAGTAACACATTTCAAATCTCTTGTGATTTTGCTAATGGACAGCAAGTTGCAATCAAGTTTTGGCACATATAGAACATATTCTAGTGTAATATTAGGTGACAAAATAATTGATCCTGTACCCATGACCTTAGAATGTGTGCCATCTGCTATTCGGACAGTGCAGTTAAATGGATAAGGAGAATAACTAGTAAACAAATTAAAATTTCCAGTCATGTGATCTGAAGCCCCTGAGTCAACAATCCATGACTTTGTTTTTCCCATGCTAGTATTTAGAGCATGTGAGACATTCCCTCTCTGAGCCACTACAGCCGTACCACCTTTTTCTGTAGAGAGCATGGTTTGTTTGAAGATTTTTTGTAAAGCCTCCATTTGTTCCTTGTTAAATGGAAATGAAGTAGATTTTACCTCAGCTTCTTGGTAGTTAAAAATTGCGTTGCCTCTGCTGTCCCTGCTTTTGAATTGCTTGGCTTCTGGGGGTTTTCCATGTATAACCCAACATATTTCTTGTGTATGGCCTGGTTTCTTGCAGTGATCACACCAGGGACGATTTTTCTTTTGAAATGGCCGAATTTGGTTTCCTCTTGCAGCCATTGCTGAGCTCTCGGTGGGAGGTGTTGAGGTGGCATTTCCCAACATGAGTTTCCTCCTGCTCTCTTCTCTCCTTACTTCTGAAAAGGCTTCCCGAATTTTGGGAAGAGGTTTGGTTCCAAGGATCCTTCCACGGACTTCATCAAGGTCCTTGTTTAGTCCCAATAGGAACATGTAGATTCTGTCCTTCTCCACCAGCTCTTTGAATTTTTTCTTATCCCCTGGACAGTCCCATGTGACTTCTTCATATACATCTAGTTGTTGCCAATGTCTACTAAGTGTATTAAAATACTCAGTAACAGAAGATTCTCCTTGTCGAAGGTTGTGTAGAATGCTTCTTATCTCAAATATGGCAGAGGTATTGTCCACATTTGAATATGTTTCCTTCACAGCATCCCATATCTCCTTTGCCGAATCATAGAACATGAAATTTTCACCAATTTCGTTGGTCATGGTGTTGAGCAGCCATGACATTACTTGGCTATTCTCAAGTTTCCATTTTTGAAGGGTGGCATCTCCTTCTTGGGGACATTTTGTGTCTCCTGTGATGTAGTCTTCTCTCCCTTTTCCTTGAAGGAAGATCTTGACTGATCTTACCCATTGGGTATAGTTTTGACCATTTAATTTATGGCCAGTGATGAGATGACTGAGCCCATCATGTGAACTGGTCGGAAATGATCCAATTTCCATCTTTGGCTGTTTGTCGGAAGGTTCACCTATTGCTGGCGGCGCTAGGGTTTTCTTAGGGATGGATCAGATCGAGCTCTGATACCATGCGGAATTTTCTTATTTTATTTTCTATATCTTTACAATAATACAAATCAGAATTTATATAGACTAGGAGATTAAGGCTGGGCGCTAATCTAGCCTAAGAATTAGGGAAGTTATTCTCCTCATAATTGCTAATTCTAATGAGATAGGAAAGACTAGGAATTAGCTAATACTAATCTATATTTAATGGACATACAGCTGTCATAAAACTGTACAAAACAAAATCTGTTGATTCACCTTAATTAGCGCCAATCTTCAACATATTCTTTATCTTGACTTTTTAGGTTTTTTATATTTTCTTTTGCCTCTTCATACTATACCGCTAAACACTTTTATGGTCTTCTCAACCCTATGACAAATAGTCATTCAGTAATATAAGTATTTCTACACCTCTTTAGGTATCTCTCATTAGTTAAAAAGTTGTTGTAATTGTTGGGTTGATTTACATCAATTTTAGTTTATGTCTGAATTGACTTTGTTATGCCTTAAGGATTTTAGCTCTCATTTAAAGAATATTATAGTTAAATCATATATCAATTCAACTATATAAAACAGCTTGATTAAATTACATCAATTTCTATTAACTCTCATGATAGAAGATTTTTTATTCAATCTTTCTTTTGATCATTTAAGGCTTTTTCTGAATTGGTTTTAATTAAACATTGCCTTTTTCTTCTTTGAATCTTTTTGAATGATCACGTACCAGTTGATTAACCCATCTTTGTATAATATTTTCATCATGAATGATAAAGATCATCATCGAGATCATTTTATTTGATTTTAGATCAACAACACAATAATCATCCATTTTTAGATTATTTTCTTCATGGTCATCATATAGTCGTTTTGATGGAGATCATCATTTTCTTCAGTTTAAATTATTTCCATTAAGTATTGAAAAATATATTTGTTGGAAACAAAACTATTGAGTATTTTGTTGATTTGCAATAGTATATTAAACCATTGACTGATATGTACTATTCATAGTCACGTTATTTTATATGTTTTAGAGGAATAATATCATTCTTATCTTGATGCTTTAGTTTTGAGGAATGTCGATGTTTTGATGCTACATCTCTTGTACTATTAGTTAGAGGATCAAAATTCTTTCTTTGTGAAATTTTGTATCCAAAAGAATAATATTTCATTATTGACTTCATCGTTGATTGATTTGTTTGGAGGCATGTCTTATTCCGGCAATTATGTCACCAGATGATGGTTGCTTTAACAGGTATTGTTCTTTTTGCATCTTGATCAATGGATCATTATAATAAGTGAACGTTGACTTTTCCATAAGCTTCGTTTTCATAGACTTATTTTTCGTAGGCCTCATGTTTAGAGGCTTCTTACTCGTTTCTTTGTTGTATTCGTCTGGTTGATCTTATTGTTTATCTAGAGTGTCATTTTCTTTTATGAGACATTCTTACACTTATATTTTATGACTTGTTTTCTATTAGATAATAATATTTTTTGTGTTTAGTACACTCATATTATTATTTAACTTACTCATAATTTATATTACCTTAAAATAAATAATTAACATATATATTTTATTTTTTTAACTTAATCTACACACTCAACAAACATAGTTAGAGATTGTTTTATTATTTTTCTTATCATCAAAACATCAATCAAAGAATTGTAGTTAGATCAATTTAATATTTACAATAAGTATTATTAAATTTAAAACTATCAAATAATATATTAATGCAATATCTCATACTAAAATATAATAAATACATATTAAAAAATTTATGTGGTTTGGTTCAGTTTAGTTCTGTTTTGAAAAATAATCATAAATTTGATCCAATTTGAGCTGCTTAAAAAAAAGATCCAATAATATTTGATTTAATGTGATTTTTATGTTTTTGATTGATTTACAATTTTTTAAATCGGTTTGGATGAGAAAACAAATCTACTATTGAAGCAACAATGTCAATTTACAAGGAATAGGGGTTTGAATTGTAAATTCACCTTTTGAAAATTTCATGTTAAAACTTAAAAGATTTAACTCAAGATTGATCTTGGTTATGGAAACAGAAAACGGAGAACGTTTTTTGTTAGCGAAAAAACACCCAATTTAACTTATCTATATAAAATGCGATTGACAGATAAAAAGTAAATAGAGATAAGGAAATAGATATCACACAAGGATATATCCTAGTTCACCGAACACAGGTTACGTCCAGTCCTCACAATTGTGAGATTTTCGGCTAAGTGCTCAAAGCAAGATCGTTCTTTGTTTTCACACAGCTTTTACAGACCTATCTTAATCTGTTACAAAGTACAACTTTTCTACATAGAAAGGATTTTCACAAGTTACCTTTCAATCTTCAGAAAGGATTTATACACATTATCTTTTACACATAAAATGATTTTTACAAACTACTCAAACTATCAACAATATAGTCTTGAGTTTACAAAGTGATGATTTAAGAAATTGGTAGAATCTGAGTATGCTCAACTCGTGTTTGAGAATAGATTCTAGGATTTAAAACTTAGTACAATGATTCTTATCTCAGGTTAAGAGCATAACTGAAACTTGAAAATGATTGAGAAGCTCAAGAGTATTCGAATATGATTATATTAGTGATGTATTGCTTTGCACTTGAAGCTCTGATCTATCCTTCATCTTGAGGCCTCTTTTATAGACTTCAAGAGAGCTTATGACAGCTCCTTTGGCCGTTGAGAATAGTCTAGATGTCATGTGACAGTAAGTGGATAAGATTAGTCATAAAGCAAGAATGTTATTCTCTTAAAGCAAGATTGTTCTTGTAAACCAAGAATGATCTTCGTTCTGCTTTGAGGTATGTTGAGCTTGATCTTATTTTGCCATCTGTCTGAAGTGATCCCATGCTTTGTGTCACGTGTGCAGACTGCTAACGAGTATAGTTGAGGTGTCCTGTCCAGTTCGTCAGCTTTTTGTACTTTATGCTTGTTTTGTTTGGAGAATGATCTTGAACTCGAAGCATGAGACATAGCTTTTGCCTTTGTCTTTTTGAAGTGATTCTTATACTGAATTTGATCCTGGTATATTTCTGATGAAATTATGGAATGGATTGTGAATCTTGGATCTAATCTTTCTTTTAAGAATCTGATCATTCTTGTGATTTTGAACTATGGAGAACGTTCTCCGTTTTACAGAACACTTAGAATCACAATTATAATTCTTAATTAACCTTTGTTTAGTTATCATCAAAATATTAATTTAGAATTTGGTCTCAACAACTGTTACACTGATAGTGCATACCTTTGTCTCTTGTATAATTCATCAATGAGGTAAAAAAATTATTAATAATTAAAATAATCATAATTATTTTCTAGATTTTCAACCATTACTCTTCCTTTGACTTCTTCTGCCTCTTTTATTTGTGTTTATCTTCGTTTAACTGAAATATTTGAACCGATTTTCCTCTTACATATATCTATATATGTACCTATTGTTTTATATAAATGGAATATCATTTTTGTGTGTGAATTTTTCTTTCCAATTTTATCATTTACTTACACTATCTTATTTGCAATTTTATTGTTCTTTATTTAATTTAGTAAATGATTTTAAAAAAAAATCTATCTTTATATAAAAAGATATTCATTTTTTTGTAACTTTTTTGTTCCAACTAGTTAGAAATCCGTGCATACGTAGGGTAGTATCAATTATTTTCAGTATGTTGTTTCTTATATTTAGTTTGTCAATTAGACACAATTTTTCATATTTTTAACAACCCTGATTTCTCTCTAAAATACCCTACTTCTCCATTTACTGAATTTATTATGATATTGGATATCGAATGAATTTTATGTATATGTTTGATTAGACGTATTTATGTGATGTGATAATAAAAGGTGAATGCATTTTTGATAAGTTTATGTGATTATGATGATGTATAATTAATAAAAATGATATAAATTTGTGATGAGTCTATGTGATGATTTATGATAGTGATGCTATAAAATTTTGATGAGTTTATCTGATGAGATATGATTAATGATAGTGATGTTGTGAATTTTTTATGAGAATATTTAAGTAACCCCATAGTGATGAAATAATGGTGATTCCAATTTGTGTTTGAGGTGACGGTCTTAATAAAATATCATAGGCAATGAGGGGAGAAAATAAATTTTGAGAATTTGTGAAGAGGAGACTATTTTGTCATCATATAGGTAGCGCCTATGACACCCTAAATCCAAATTCAAATAAAAAGTAAAAGACACTATGAAAGAGATTCATAGCGGTTCCAAAATAGAGTATAAAAATTTTCCTTTAAACTATAAGGTTCAGGACGTCACATTCACACTTACACAAAATATTTGCATAAAAATTTTCAATAAAAATTCTTTTAATATTGAATATAGTTGAGGTTTATTAAATAAATATTTCTGAGATAAAAAAAATGTTCTAAACTTATAGACAATTAATTTTTTACTTACCTCCGAATAAAAGATAAAAATAACACAATTGATCCATCGAATTTACAAAAATCTAAATTAGTTCATAACTCAACAAAATACGACAAATTACTCCCACCCTATATCACCTATTAGAGTGTGGATCACCAAACGATAACTTGAAATAACTGCGCTCTCGCAAGCGCCAAACACAAGCAACGAGGGGAGAGCTTCGAAAACATGTAATAGTATAAATAATTGAGAAGAACACGTAAAATATATTAAACACCGTATCATATCAAATCACAATCAACAAGAATAATCAAGGTAAAACATTGATACAATCCACAATATCAAGTAAGTAAACACACAAATCAAGTAATGTTATGCATGCTCTTATACTCTAGACTCCTCTTCTTTCTTTGGTACCATTCTAACTCTGAAGTACTTGGTTAGGAGGCTTGATACTATGCCACCACGCAAGTGGACGGACAATTCAATTTGGCCATGTCCTCATAGATCCCCTCAACTCAACCCGAGACACATATATGCGACAGTCAAGGTAAACGTGTGTTGCATGGTAGCTCCCGATATTTGGAGTGCTACCTCCAAGTCACCTAGGAGTTCCCCACCCAAATACCTCGTTCCCCACCCAAATACCTCCAAGGTCTAACAATCTAGCCCTAAGGCTCGACAGCAGATTGCCACGATCAGGCTCATTCAGTTGTACTTCCCCGAAATCATTAGGCTTGTAATCTCCACTTAAAAAATTATCAACATCTATTTTCTCCCCTCGTTGGCCTAGGTTACTCACTCCATTAAGAGAACCATTATTGGCACATGTCAAATTCATCACTATTCAATAAAACGCAATATGCATTTCGTGATATTCGTCAAGGTGGTAACATCATAAGTCAACAAGTAATAATCAATGCATATTTTCATAGTCATATAACTCCTTCAAAATTTATCATAATAATACAAAAACTCCAACAATATATGATTTTCACTCACATATAATAATACTAAATCATCCAAACACATCACTTCAATTGAAATTGAATTAATAACAATTCATCACATTTTGTATCGTATAGCAATATCAAGGTAGATATAAACAAAACACAGAATACGTCAAATACACAATTCTACAATAATTCAACTACCACACAATCTTCAAAATTTAAATCAAACAACACCCTATAAAAGTTTCTAACTCGTATTTTAACCTCACCAAATTCAAGTTTTCTCATTAGTCAAGTATTACTCAAAGAGCTTCAACCGTACGTAGCGAACTCAAATGAATTATGGGAAATACGGTTTTTCCGTTCATCTCAGTTAATTTACACTCATGAATTCAAACTCTCTATCACCCATACCTGGTTTGATGATCTCATATGATATAAGTTAGAGAAATTTCAGCAACAGCGGAGCATTCTAACATAATTTATTCGACAGTGGTTCATGGAATACTCAAAACAATGTTTACGGGTAATTGCCGAGACACTGAAATTCAAAATAAAAAATGCATTTGCGTCAAACATTAACTAACATTATAGGTTTATAACAGAATAAACGACGAACATGATATTTGTTGGGAAAATATTTACCATAGAGTCGATTGAGATGAGTTTTCATGAAAGTTGGTAAAACTATATACGAAGGATGTAGGGCGATGATTTCAATGTGTAGATCATAGAAATATTCTATGTTGTTTAAGATCAGTTGTTTTAGACCACCACTGCGACGATCGTAAGGCCTTGCTACTATGTTGACAGTGAACAAATAATGGGTCAACAACTTGATTTTTCATTCATGTGGCAGTTGAATGAGGGTCATTTTGATGAAGATAATAAATAGAAAGGAGGTGTACTTATCATTCAATCATGAAAAAATACTGGATTCTAATTAACGGCAAAATCCTTATTTCGAAACGATATATTTACGATAAAGACGGTTGTTGCGTGGCTGTGCGCTCATATTATTATTATTATATAAACATTAGGTATAAGTGTATATGATATAATAATATATAGTGTTACCATGATTAGGTAGCGATCAGCAAACACATTTTCAAACGAGAGATTATTTGTAATAACTATTATATTATATAAATATCTAATTAGTTATATATATATATATATATATATATATAGAAAAACAAACGTAAGAGTATATCTTTAAATTTTATTTTATTGTTATTCTTTTTAAAACTTTTCCAATAACTTAATTATTATTTACATATATTAAAAATATATTTAATTATGAAAGACGACGATAACAATAATAATAGTATATTATAGTTAAAATAAAAATATTTTAAAATTAATAAATTTATTTTTGAAACCAAATAAATATATTAATATAAATAATTTTAAATAAGGTGATCACATAAAAATAAACACGTAAAGAATTATTACATCCCAACAAATACACATATAATAATGTTTATAATAATAAAAATAATTTGGGGTGTTACAAGTCTACCCTCCTTAAAAGAATTTCGTCCCCGAAATTCAAACTACTAACGAATGTGATTTTACTTCACACTTAATCATCTAAAAGAATTACATGACTCAAATTCTAGTTTAACCTTAGTAAGCTTGCTTAATTTACTGTTCTTGTGGCTTTACTTAAAATTAAGTATTATAAGTACAAAACTCTAAAACATCCTTCTACTATTAGAATTTAAGTTTGTCTAATCAGTAATTGTTTACAACATTAAGATCCTAACATTCTGGCCCTATTATCTTTTAATTATTTTTTGAAATTTAAGTCATGTTTATAATTTCTCTTCGTGGACACAAGTAATGTTCTCAATTATTCAACTACCAACTCCTTCAACATTCATCCAATTTATAATCTATCTTTACCAGATTCAATCGGTATGCGGCACAACCATCGAACCGTGTTTCTAAAATATCCCAACAAAACTATGGTAGTATTATTTCTAGCAAGTCTTAACTTATTGATTCTCCTTTATAAAGAACTATATCTAAAGTGTAACACCCTAAATTTTCAACGATTATTTTGAATATGAAGGTTTTGATTATTAATATATTTTAAACGATTTATTACTTTATTTTATAAAATATTAGTTTGGAAATATTAGTAATATTTAGTAATTAAATTATGTTAAAAAAAATGTTAAAACATTAGTTTTATTAATTATTGGTTTTATTTAAAAATAAATAAAAGGACCAATGAGTTTTAACCATGTGTGAATGTTAATAAAATAAAAAAATAAAAAAGGGGAATTGGACGGGCAGCTTTGAAACCAAAGTGGAAACACAACAACAACCTATCATTTGGCACCGATGATCGATAACTGTCCAGAAAACTTTCTCCATTTTTGCCCAAATTTGAGTATGTTATTTCATTCATTTAACTAATCCATTAAACATAATTTTCCAGAATTTTAACAACCTCAATGTCTCTCTAAAATACATGACTTCTCCGTTTGTAGAATTCGTTATTTTGCACCATTCTCCTTCCCGTAAGTCCGATTTGAGTGAAACCAACGCCAAAACGACCGTGTGAAAAGTCGCTATATTATCCACTTGTTGGTTTTCTGATTTATGGTAATATATTGTGGCTATATAATCTAAGAGAGCGTTTGAATTCATGAGTGTAATCTATTGTGAGATGAACGGAAAACCCGTATTTCCCAACGATTCATCCGGGGCTCGCTACGTATGGCAGTAGCCCTTTGAGGGATAAATTAATTAATGTGAAAAATATGGAAATTGTGAGATTAAAATATAGAATAGAAATATTTGTAGGGTGTTGATTGATTTAATTTATTTGAATGTGTGATATTGATATTATTGTGATATTGGGTGTCGAATTAAATATATATATATATATATATATATATGTGTGTGTGTGTGTGTGTGTGTGTGTGTGTGATTAGATGAGTTTATGTGATGTGATAACAAAAGATGGATGTGTTGTGATAATTTTATGTAATGATGATGATGTACAATTAATAATTGTGACGTTATAAATTTGTATAATGTTTGATTGATGATAGTGATGCTATAAATTTGTGATGAGCTTATGTGATGATGATGATAGTGATGTTCTAAACTGTGATGAGAATATTGAATTAACCCCATAGTTGATGAAATAATGATGATTTCAATTTGTGTTTGATATGACGGTTTTAATGGAGTATCATATACGAACGAGGGGAGAAAATAAATATTGTGAATTTGTGAAGTGGAGATTATTTTGTCATCATATAGGTAGGGTCTGACAAGCCTAGTGATTCCGGGAAAGTACAACTGAATGAGCCTGATCGTGGCGGTCTGCTGTCGAGCCTTAAGATTATTTTGTCATCATATAGGTAGGGTTTGACAAGCCTAGTGATTCCGGGGAAGTACAACTGAATGAGCCTGATCGTGGCGGTCTGCTGTCGAGCCTTAAGGCAAGATTTTTAGACCTAGGTGACTTGGAGGTAGCACTCCAAATGTCAGGAGCTACCATGCAACACACGTTTATCTCGACTGTCACGTATATGTGTCTCGGGTTGAGTTGAGGGGATCTATGAGGACATGACCAATTTGAATTGTCCGTCCACCAGGATGGTGGCATAGTATCAAGCCTCCTAACCAAGTACTTCAGAGTTAGAATGGTACCACATTGTGAAGTAGAGTCTAAGCTCATGCATAACATTGCATTTTCTTGTGATTGTTTTGTTGTGATTAATATATATTATGTGTGATAATAATTTAGGTGATGATTTGATGTTACAGTAAAGTGTATGGATTTTCTTTGATTTTGACTATATAATGTGATGTTTTTCCTTGAAGAATGTTTGTGTAATGATACGGTTTATTGATGATTAATTGCGTGTTCCTCTTATTTATATTATACTATCAACATGATTTCAAAACTCACCTCCTTCATTGTTTGTGTTTGACTGGCTTGGTCCTGCGTTTGCGAAATCGCAGTTATTACAGGTTAATGAGTCTCGAAGTTCAAGTTTGGGAGAAACCCCGCTCTGATAGGTGATACCGGGAATTAAGAGTTGTAATGTGTATTTTACTTATGTTATTACAAATGACTTTTTATATGAAAACTTAGTACGAGTAGGTCTTGGGAATTAAATCAAGAAATTCTAGTTAAATCAAGTTCATTGATATTGTACTATTTTAATTGAGGAGCAAAGTTGAATTGTTACATATGTATTTAGAGAAACGTGATATCCTAAATTAGATATTAAAGTTTTTATTCTCTTTAACAGATTTTTTTTATTCGCTGCAACTTTTCTTCAAATAATTTAGTATATATTATTATAAATGTTTTTTTGGGGTTTAGGGTGTCACATAAAGAGTATAGAGTAAAAAGAAATCCGTATAACATATATCGTACAAAAATTAATAATCAACAAACATAATCATATTAAAGCAAGGAAATATTTTTACATAACATATCATAGTTAAATTGGTATTTCACGCTGCATCCAATAAAATACACAAAATCATAACGAATATTGAAATAGGAAAAATAATCACACCAATATTAATCAGTTGTTTAATAACTTAATATATTCAAAACACGATCACAAAACATTCTACAAATAAGGTTCATTCTTAGTTAGATTTTCAAAATAGTTATACGCTGCTACTAGAAACAAACAAGCATTATGATAAAATATACTAACGTAAAAGATTTATCAAATTTAATTAAGTCGCTTAAAATGATATATGACACAAACATGTTTTTAACCAATCAAAACAAACTCAGCAAGTACAAATAACAATAATAATGAGTTATTGTCATCTCTTTTATCGACGATGAGTCATTGGGGTAGTTAATCCCTCATACTCATGGAGTCAATTACTTAAGATAGCCATAACTGTAAACATTCAAACTCAATCACAGCTAATTATAAATTTTTTTTTTACATGTTTCAAGAGTACAATGGCGGCGCCAAAACTCCTACTCTATACTTCAAGTTAAAAAATCACTTAATTACACATTAACAATAATTTATTTATAATTTACAAAAAAGAAAATGACACTTACATCAATATAAATCAACAATCAAAATAAAAGTATAGAACTATCTCACTTTTAAACCCTTCCAACTACTTTAACCACTATACACAAATTTCAAACAATGAATATATCTGAAAGACAAACATTTTCATATTCACATAATCATATACACATCCAATTAAATAAATCAACTATTTTGCATAATGACATTTGATTTTGCAAATCAAACACTAATTCTAAACTCATAACATATTCTTACCGCAGTCCAACCATTAAAAATTTATGATAATTTTATTTTTTTGAGTTTATACTCATCACTTAAAAGTTAAAACAAGCTCAAACAAACATTTTTCAAGTACAAGATAAAATGAATAATTATATAATAGTTATTTTCCTTATCCGTTGTGAATTAAAACTTTAAAATTCTTGTATGAATTATTATATATTATTTTGAAGTTTAGGGTGTAACAAGTTTTGCAATGAACCACTAAGTCCACACGAGTTTCCAATATGTTAGTAATAGTCACATGAATTCCAAGAACATTGTGCATGAACAACAACAT
Organism: Cicer arietinum; assembly: GCF_000331145.2. NCBI lineage: Eukaryota > Viridiplantae > Streptophyta > Magnoliopsida > Fabales > Fabaceae > Cicer > Cicer arietinum. The sequence goes on along the minus strand of NC_021162.2, from coordinate 37,308,022 downwards.
TAACACACATATCAAAATAATTTTTTTGGATAAATAAAGACATTGCACCTTCAATTAATCTTTTCTTTGAAAGTGAATAATCTTTAATTTATGAAAGTTAAAATAATTGATTGGAGAAAATCATATATTTATAAAATGATTTTGGAAAAAAACGGAAAAACATAAAAAAAATAAATTATTTAAAGTAATATTTTAAGAGTATAAATAATTAATAACCATTTGTTATAAATAGTAAGTAAAAGTCATACTATCTGAATATTCCTATCAAGTAAATCAAACTAAGCTATTCAAATCTATTAATTATAACTATTAACAAATATAAAATTTATTCGAAAGCCTAAATTAACTAGTAAATGTTGGTTATTATGACCTCGAAATAATAGGAATGTATTAGTTCTTTAAGAAATTAAATCAATTTCATACACATAGCGGAATTAAATTGCGGCATACAAGATTAGCAATTGCGAGTAGATTGATAAGAGATTAACCAAGATGCATGCGAGTCAAATTACCAGTGTAAACAATATTACCTAACACAGAATATGTTTAACATGCATCTAATATTAATCACATATACAAATATTGCAATATAGAAAATTAAAGGAGTTAAGGGTTAGAGAAGATTGCACCAAGAATTTATCCTGGTTCAGTTGTCAACGAGACAACCTACATCCAGTCCTGACAATCCAATCGGATTTCAGATTTTCTTCTCCAATAGAAAGAATCAATTACAGATTGTCCAGTTTCATCCCCGAAACCTATCTATCTCTAATGATCTCTTTCCTATTGATCACCCTCTGATCCTTATAGACACTCAGCAATCTAACACAGAATCAAAGTACGACTCTTTCTTGTTGAGCTCTCTCACCCAAGAAAGTAGCCACCAGTTTCAAGCTGGCTTTCTCGCTTTCGTTTCTTTTCAAAGTATTATTACAAACTGAATAAAGGAAGAACAAAAAGAAGTCTTCAATCTTGATCAATGTGACTTCTCACGAATCTGGATATTCAAGGATTGTTCATGAGAACATTGTCTTGTCTCTCAAGATCACTTTTCCAGCTCTCTCATTGATTGTTGATAATCTCTTTGGCTGTGATCTGAAAAAGCAATCTCAATATATTAACAAAGTGTTATTGAGAGTTCTTTTGTATATCAAGAATATTCAAAGTGTTTATCAGATTGTTATTGAAAGAATGATTGAAGACAGTTTATATAGTTTCTGAAAAACATCTTAATAAATCGATTTGCCAATCGATTCCTTAAAGTTATAAAACAGGTCTAATCGATTAGCCAATCGATTATCGCGTGTCTTGTTTTTCTTGAATCTTGAAACTACATAAGCCAATCGATGTACCAATCGATTCTTTAAACAAACTCTTTTCAGTGATTATGTTAAGACTTATATGCATCGATTTCGTAATCGATTGCAGGTGTTATGTTCAAAGTAAAAATCACACCAATCGATTTCGTAATCGATTTATTAAGTCTCATAATCGATTAACAAATACTCAGAATCGACTTGGCCACAAGCTCAAAGTTCACTGTGATTTCAAAAAGTTCTTTCAATCGATTGTGTTTAAGTCAGTGACTCAGCTATTTTGATGTTAATCGACGTGCCAATCGATTTGTATGTATTTGTCTGAAAACGTTCTTACCTGGGGTTTAGTTCAATCGATTTCCCAATCGATTGCAACCAAACTTAACATGATTGAAATTTCACACAATAGATTGTCCAATCGATTGTGTTTGTCACAGGGAAAGTTATTTTGCAAATAGTATTTAAGCAATCGATTTGCCAATCGATTACCCTCAAAACTGGGGTGTCACTGTGACTTGTACAATCGATTTCCCAATCGATTTATTTCAATCAGGTTTACTTTGTGAAATGTATAATCGATTCGTCAATCGATTAGCTTGTAAAACAGGGTGCCACTGACTTGTGCAGTTTTCATTTCTAATTTAGTCAGTCGATTGCCCAATCGATTATACCATCACAAACAGTTGTGTTTCCTTACACCCTTGTTATGAAATCGATTTCCCAATCGATTTACTCAGTGAATAATCAACTTTTGTTGATTTCTTGTGTTCCAAGCAATATGTTCCAAGTGTGTAGGATTGGATTGTTGTTCCTGAAATCTTGCTCAATTAAAATATTAGATTTATCATATGATGTATGAACATTGTATATTTGTTAATTATGTCAAAATTAGGATTCAAAGGACTAAAGTCCAACAATCTCCCCCTTTTTGGCATAAATGACAATCATACAATTTTAACTTGAGCATTTCAGAACATAACATAACATAAGAGTATTATTACATTATTGATTACATTATTAAGTATCAGAGCAAAATCATCAGATTGTAAAAACAATGCAACAACAAGCATATTATCAAGTTATAATTTTTCTCCCCCTTTGTCAATTAAGGAAAAAAGGCAGAAAACAATTCCTCCCCCTATGTTAAAGAACATAAGCATTGGGGTTGAAATCATATAACATAGTATATCAGAGCAATGAAATTCATGTCAAAAACAATCATAGCAGTTAATGAGCATATCAAATGATGAAGCTAAATGAAATAAAAGTTTTAAAATTAGTATATATCAAATGATTACAACAAGTAATAGCAAAACAGCATAGATCCTAAGGCTCCTAATCTCCTAGTCTAGGCTGGTCCTCACTATTATCTATGGGAGAGGTTGAGACCGCTGTATTACCCTCAGCTGGTGTCTCCTCAACGTGAGTCTCAGGGTTATCTAGGGGATCCGGGTTAGGTTCTTCTGCTGCTTGACGACCAATATCTGCGATGTCTTCAAACGACAGCTTGATGCCTAAGTGTGCTTGAATCGCATCTGCATCCTGAACAACCGAGTTCAAGGATGCTTGCAGAGTCCTTAAACTAGCTTCCAATCTGGACTGTGATGCTAGCGCTTTGGCATTATGTGCCATTTGAGCTTCAATGAATTGCATTATTTTGGCAACAAAATCAGGAGTGGCTGGTGCAGTGACAGGTTGAGGCTGAGGTTGTGGCTGAGGCTGGGCTGGTTCAACAGCAGCTTGAGGTCTTATCAAATTCCGTGTAACCTTTTCAATTGCATTTGATTCACAATTGATTCTCCAAATACCAGAGTGGTTTTTGAAGATTCTTCATTACCAAAAGAAACCTTGAAATGTTTGAGAATTTTTGTGACCAGCTGTGGATAAGGCAACATAAGCTTGCTCTGAGAAGCTTCCAGCATGTGCCTTAGCACAATCCAACTCCAACTCATCCTTAGCTCTTTAGATAAGCCCCATAACAGTATTATGTCCAACTTCTGGACTACTGCATGGTTTCCTGATCTTGGCACCAGCATACGAGTAAGTGTGTACACCAACATCCTATGTTGTACCTTCATTTGACCAACGGGCAATGAAATAGATTCAACGAACCCATCGATCATCAGGTCTTTTACTGCTGTATGCCTGTCAAGAGTCTCTTCCCAACCTTCATCAGCTATGTCAGCTTCCGAGCTGCCATCGATAGACTTGCCGTAAAATGGCAATCCTGACAAGGTAGAGAAATCATCAAAGGACATAGCAATCCTTTTTCCTTTAACTAGAGCAGTAAACCCTTCTTCAGTCAACTTGAAAGTAGAGTAAAATTCCCTTATCAGCCTTGGGTAACTATCAAGTGTAGATGAAAGAAAGCTCTCAAGTCCATGAAATCTGAGATGATTCTGAAACGTGAAATCAACATTATCAAAGTATGCAAAATCCATAGTTCTCGCCTCATGGATTTTTCTCTTTACAAAGTCTGTTGGTATAGAGG
>NC_021162.2:37290690-37298052 GCF_000331145.2 Cicer arietinum | reverse complement strand
ATAAGTCAATCGATTTACCAATCGATTCTTTAAACAAACTTTTTCCAGTGATTATGTTAAGACTTATATGCAACGATTTCGTAATCGATTGCAGGTGTTATGTTCAAAGTAAAAATCACACCAATCAATTTCGTAATCGATTTATTAAGTTTCATAATCGATTAACAAATACTCAGAATCGATTTGGCCATAAGCTCAGAGTTCACTGTGATTTCAAAAAGTTCTTTCAATCGATTTCCCAATCGATTGTGTTCAAGTCAGTGACTCAGCTATTTTGATGTTAATCGACGTGCCAATCGATTTGTGTGTATTTGCCTGAAAAGTTCTTACCTGGCGTTTAGTTCAATCGATTTACCAATCGATTGCAACCAAACTTCATATGATTGAAATTCACACAATAGATTGTCCAATCGATTGTGTTTGTCACAGGTGAAGTTATTTTGCAAATAGTACTTAAGCAATCGATTTGCCAATCGATTACCCTCAAAACTGGAGTGTCACTGTGACTTGTACAATCGATTTCCCAATCGATTTGTTTTCAATCAGGTTTACTTTGTGAAGTGTACAATCGATTTGTCAATCGATTAGCCTGTAAAACAGGGTGCTACTGACTTGTGCAGTTTTCATTTCTAATTTAGTCAGTCGATTGCCCAATCGATTATACATTCACAAACAGTTGTGTTTCTTTACACCCTTGTTATGAAATCGATTTCAAGTCGATTGCCCAATCAGTTTTGTTGATTTCTTGTGGTCCAAGCAATATGTTCCAATTGTGTAGGATTGGATTGTTGTTCATGAAATCTTGCTCAATTAAAATATTAGATTTATCATATGATGTATGAACATTGTATGTTTGTTAATTATGTCAAAATTAGGATTCAAATGACTAAAGTCCAACAGTAAATACCGATATGATTTAGTTATACATCATGTCTTAGGTTCGAATCATTAAAAATTAGAATTTTCACATTAAATAAACCTAAGTAAACTTATATGTTACTTTAACACCACCTAAAAATTAAAATTTTTAAGTGTAAATTCTTTATTTTTTAACATTATTAAAGTAGAATTTTCACATTCATAAAATTTAACTTATATAACACTTTAGATATTTGAATCGATTTTAAATATAATTAATGTTTATGATTATTTAATAGATAAAAATTTGACTTAAGAGAGAAGATGGAGAGGAAATAGTTTATAGATGCGGTGGTGTATACGAAGTAGAAGAAGATGGGAAACGGGTCTTCCCTTTTTTCCTTTTTGTGTGTTCATTATTATTATTATTATTATTATTATTATTATTATTATTATTATTATTATTATTATTATTATTATTATTATTATTATTATTATTATTATTTATTTTCCATTTACTCTTGTATATGACTTATTCCATAAAACACATTTTTCTCCTTTGTTTATTTTTTATTTTTTATTTTGAAAAAAATATAAAATCAATAATTACCAAAACAAATTTACTTAATACTTTTTTTAATACAATTTCATTACTAAAATATTGTTAATATTTCGAAACTATCACTTTATAAAATAAATAAATTAATGTAATTAATCATTTAAAAGAAACTAATAACCAAAACTCTTATATTCAAAATAATAACTACAATTAATATCATGCTATTTTACAAAATAATCACATAAAAATACTACTATTTTTATAGAATAGTGAAAATGGTAAAATAAATAAGTATATCATCAACAATTTGATATAAATTACTAAATCACAATAAATATACATAAAATCACTATAACATTGAAAATATATAAAAATAAAGGAAATCAATACCAATATTACTAATAACACATAATAATTATTTATAAAATAAATAATTAGAATAAGATATATTTAGAAATAATTAAATGTAATTAAGTGCACATTTAATATTAGTGAAACGTATAAGAAAATATCACATTAATTACAAACACACGCGTAGATGTAAAATTACACTAAACTACTATTATTTTAAGAAAAATATATAAAATAAAAAATATAATAATTGTTATTCATATTACTCATTTAGTCCAATATGTATTACATTAACACATCATAGAAGACACATGTATTAAGAAAATTAATCGTAAAATTGATCAACATATATTCTAAACTAATATAAACACTTAATTAATTATTTAAAATATTATTAAATTTATAAAATAGTTTATTATAAAATTTGGGGTTTTAAACTCAATACCCTCAAGTACAATATTTATGAAAATAAACAAATGTGTAACACATCATCATTTACTTATTCCACTCATAGGAAATACCACTCCTACATGGTGTTGTTTGCTCTATAAACCAATTGCAATTGTCACATAACTTTGTACCATGTATGTATACGTCAAACAATTTAATTTCACCATTCCACTTAAAGGAACAATAGCATTGTGCTCTCCCAACAAAATTATTTAAAAAAAAAAACCATACATTTGATTAAACTGAAGAACACGAACCCCAAGATCATTATCAGCAGATTTACAATGAACATTTAAGTCCACACGGGTATCCAATATGTTAGTAATAGTTACATGAATTCCAAGAACATTGTGCATGAACAACAACATCAACACTGTAACACCCTAAATCCCAAAATAATATATATAATAATTTATATCATATTTCTATAAAATTTGCAGCGGATAAATAAAAATTTGTGTCCAAGAAATAAAAAACTTCTATTTTTTTTTTTAATTTAGCATATCACGTTTCTCAAAGTACACATGGAACAATTCAAACTTTATTATTCAAATAAGACAATTTAATCTCAATGAACTTGATTTAACTATAATTTCTTATATTAATTCCAAAAACTCACTAGTACTAAGGTTTTCAAATAAAAAGTCATTTGTAATTACATAACTAAAATAAAAATTACAACTTTTAATTCCCGGTATCACCTATCAGAGCAGGTTTTCTCCCAAACTTGAACTTCGAGACTCATTAACCTAGAGCAACTGCGATTTCGCAAACACAGGACCAACCCAGTCAAACAAAAACAACGAAGACGGTGAGTTTCGAAATCATGATGACAATATAATACAAGTAAGAAGAACACACAAACAATCACAATAAAACCGTATCATTACATAAACAGTCCATCAAGAAAATATCACATTAAGAAGCCAAAATCACTCAAGGAAAATCAATTAGTTTCACTATAACATCAAATCTTCTAAGAGAAATTATCACCACACACGATACATATTAATCACAATAAAATGCAATGCTATCCATGAGCTTAGACTCTACTTCACAATGTGGTACCATTCTAACTGTGAAGTACTTGGTTAGGAGGCCTGATACTATGCCACCATCCCGGTGGACGAACAATTCCAATTGGCCCTGTCCTCATACATCCCCTCAACTCAACCCGAGACACATATACGTGACAGTCGAGGTAAATGTGTGTTGCGTGATAGCTCCTGACATTTAGAGTGCTACCTCCAAGTCACCTAGGAATTCCCCTCCCAAATACCTCCAAGGTCTAAAAATCTTGCCTTAAGGCTCAACAGTAGACCGCCACGATCAGGCTCATTCAGTTGTACTTCCCCGTAATCACTAGGCTTGTCAGGCCCTACCTATATGATGTCAAAATAATCTCCACTTCACAAATTCTCAATATTTATTTTCTCCCCTATTTAGCTTATGATATTCCATTAAGACCGTCAATTCAAACACAAATTGTAATCACAATTATTTCACCAACTATGGGGTTACTTCAATATTCTAATCACAAATTCCCACACATCACTATCATTAATCATATCTCATCACATAAACTCATCATAATTTCATAGCATCACTATCATCTGTCATATATCATCACATAAATTTATCACAATCTTATAACATAATTATTATTAATTATACATCATCATAATCACATAAACACATCTAACCAAATATATACATAAAATTCATTCGACATCCAGTATCATAATAATATCAAATATAACACATTTAATAAAAATAAATCAAACATCACAATAATGTCAAATACCACACATTTAACGAAGTTAAATTAATCAGCACCTTATAAATATTTCTATTCCACATTTTAATCTCACAATTCCCATATTTTTATATTAATCAATTTATCACTCAAAGGGCTACTGCCATACGTAGCGAGCCCCGAATGAATTATTAGGAAATACTATTTTCCCATTCATCTCACATTATATTATACTCATGAATTCAAACGCTCTCTTACCCCTTACCTTATTTTGATGTTTTCACACGCGAATATGATTCCACGAGAAAACAACCTTTGTTCTTTGACTCTTTTCCCTTCAATCGATCTAATTCGACAATTTATGGGTAAACGATAAAAATAAATTATGAGAAGAGACTCCAAGAACTAAATTTCGAAATTCAGTTAAGGTAGCTCACCATAAATGAGAAAACTAATCAGTGGATAATATAGTCACTATTCACACGACCGTTTTGTCGTTGGTTTCACTCAAATCGGACTTACGGTGAATGAGAACAGTGTAAAATAACGATTCTACAAACGGAGAAGTCGGGTATTTTAGAAAGTAATTGGGGTTGTTAAAAATCTAGAAAATTATGTTTAACTCACTAACTAAATTTATAAAATAACATACTGAAATTTGGACGGAAACGGAGAAAATTTTCTGAGACAATTATAATCGCCGGTGTCAATTTTCTTATAATTTTGTTCCAATTCCTCTTGGGAGCAGCAGTTGCCGTGCGAATGCCTTTCTCATCCTCTATTTTTTTGTTTTGTTTTATTCTTTAATTAGGTTTTACTTGGCCTTGACCTATGAAACACATTTTAAATTTTTTTGTTTTGTAATAAAACCAACAATTACCAATACTAATTTTTTTCAATATTATTTTTATTTTAAACACAATCTCATTAATAAAACATTACTAATATTTCATAACTAATATATGATAAATTAGAGTAACTAAAATAATTAAAATAATTAATCTTAAAAAAATATTATTAACAACACAAACTCTCATATTCAAATTAATCACTATAATTATACTTTTTTTTTTTAAATACTCACGTTATAATAATATATCATTAGAGAATAGTCAAAATTATAAAATAAATAAATATAACAAAAATATTTTATGTTAACTACTAAATCGTAATAAATATATATATAAAATCACAATTCCAAAATAAGTATATAAAAATAAAAAAAATCAAACACAAAATTACTACTATCTCAAGATAATTATTTATAAAATAAATAATTAAAATAAGACATCTTTAGAAATAATTAAATATAATTAAGTGCACATTTAATATTAGTCAAACACACAAGAAAATGTGATATTAATTATCAACTCACATATACACGGAAAATCATCTAAATCTTATTGCTTAAAATATTTACACTAATATACTATTATTTTTTTTTATAAAAATATATAAAATAATAAAATAAAATATTTGTTATTTACATCACTCATTTAAACAAATATGTACAGATTAACACATCATAGAAAATACACATATTAAGAAAATTAATTATAAAAATAATCAACATATATTCTAAAACAATTTTAGTACCACATTAATTATCTAAAATACTATTTAATTAATAAAATAGTTTATAATAAAATTTGGGGTGTTACAATTCTCCCCTCGTTAAAGAAATTTCGTCCTCGAAATTTGTGGCGAGTGATCTAATATCTAACTTACCACCCTCAAGAATCAAACTTAGTCTATAAACATATTTAAGACATTTACTATTCAATTAAGCACAACATGTCAAAAATCAATTATCTTAACATGATAGGCTAACATTGTGACACCCTAAACCCCAAATAATTTTTTTTTTATTAAGATAAAGAGTATCACATAATCATAAGCATGTCACATAAATCCAAAATTTACATCAAACATAATGAATTCGAAATCATAGTATCAAACAACAAAATTCTTTTTGAAGTACACATACTCATGTTTTAAATTCAGTGCAAATATAGTCCCAACCCGATGTCACTATAATAGCGGGAATTCCCAAAATAAAATACTCAAAATAACATCAACACAATGCATAATAATGAAGGTCTCCAAGGCATGGTGGCTTCCGCCTCTCCTGATGGTATTAGTCATCACCTGCAACTTACAACTCGTCTGCGTCCGTCGCAAACGCCAAACACAAACAACGAGGGGTGAGTATCGAAATTATGTAACAACATAAAATACACGACGGTAACACGCAAATAATCAAATTATCACAATCTCAAAAACAGTCAAGTTTATAATATCAACGATTTATCAAATTCATTCACAATAAGATAATCACCATGATGGAATGCTATGCATGTCCTATACTCTACTTCATCATTTGGTACCATTCTACTCTGAAGTACTTGGTTAGGAGGCCTGATACTATACCACTACAAGAGTGGACGGACAATTCATGAATGGCCAAGTCCTCATAGATCCCCTCAACTCAACCCGAGACACATATACGCGACGGTCGGGGTACTCTTGTGTTGCACGATAGTTCCCGGCCTTAGGGAATAACCAACTAATCCACTTAGGAATTCCCCACTAGGTGTACCCCCAAGGTCTATCAATCTTACCTTAAAGTTCGACTGTAGCCCTCCACGATCAGGCTCATTCAGTTGTACTTCCCCGAATCACTAGGTTTGTCAGACCCTCCCTATATGATGACAAAATAATCCTAACTCCAAAATCTACAACACATATCTCAGACTTACTTGATCATCACAACTCAATAAGTTTTAATTTGACTTCACAATGTTCATCATTATATATCTTTATCAGTCAATCACAATAAAATCACAATATTTGGTTTACACTACTCACAATGCATCATTCAGTCTTATCAATCACAAATAACAGATCAAACAGGTGGCATATTCAAGTGATATCACAATTTCATTCAAGTAGCAAGAACACTCCAGTAGATATCATTCACACAGTAACAATCAACATAATATTCATAAAATCAGACGGCATACAATCTTGATATAAATAAATTCACGGCAATTCTATAGGTTACTAAATTATATTTTAATCCTCACTATTACCATTCACATTTTATTAATTAATTATTATTACTCAATAGGGCTCTACTGTACGTAGTAAGCCCCGAATGAACATCTGAGAATTTTGGCATTCCCGTTCATCTCACGTTATTTTACGCTCATAATATCGAACCTCATCTCACCCCTTACCTCGACTGAAGATTTCGTCCAACGAATCTGATCTGCTAATGGGTCGTTTCTTTGTCGGTCGTCGTCTCTATTAGTGCGCGAGAGAATTATAGCCACACAACCACCAAATACAAATAAATTACTGACTAAATATAATTAAATAAATAAAT
>NC_021162.2:37288642-37289838 GCF_000331145.2 Cicer arietinum | reverse complement strand
AGAACCTAAAAAATTGAGTAACATTTTTAATTTAAAGGACTAAGTTGTCATTTTATAAGTCTAAGAAACCAGATTGTCTTAATATTACAATTTCAATAAACCAAAATACTGTTAGACAATTTTTCAAACAGCTTATATGCATAGCTTGAATTTATAACGAAAGGATCAAAAGTTTACGATGGAAAGATGAAATTTTAGACTTCAAATGCAACAATGAGTTCGTAAATTGGATTAACGAAAACAAAGAATGAGTTTTGAACCTGCGAGCTTGGTGATGGAAGCGTAAAAGGAAGAAGGCCAAGAATACATGACATAGCCGGCAAGTTCGCCATCAACGTGAAGATACAGCAATCCACTGGTCTTCTTTTTGAGTTCGTTGTGAAAAAAAAGGAAGCGATCAATTCGTGTTTTGGAAATATTTTTCTCTCCAATTTCACTATTTCTTCCACTACCTTATCACTGTTTCTCTTGAGTTCAATTATCGCTAGATTAGCCATCATTCCTTACTAGCCAATACAATTTTTTTTTTTGTTGCGGCACTATTCATTTGTACATAAGGGTTAGTATTTCATATGTAAGGACGAGGCTTTTGTTGGTGGATGCAGCTACCTAGTGTTTAGAAAAAATCTAACCTAATAACTCATGCATATATATATATATATTAGTAGCAGGCCATTTATGTAGATTGTTTAGGCGTCTTTCCTATTATTCTTAAAAGGATAGTGTGTTAGTAACATAGTTTAATGTGTGATTTCATTTTTTTATTTTATTATTTTTTTTTTATTTTGTTTAGTTCGTGTAAAGTTAAGCAAATAAATTTATTTAATATCAATAATTCAAATAAATTATCAAGATTAAAAAAATGCGTAAGAAATTATTTCACCACATAGAATACACATATAATATAATTTATTTTAATTTACTATTATCTATTAATTAAATATTTAGGATGTTATATATATATCACGAATTCAAAATTAATTTAGGTCCATTAATTCCGTTTATAGTGAATTCAATTTATAACTTATGCTATTAATAGATATTATTGGCTATTATACGGATATTTATGGCACGACATCATCATCATTATTATATTTTATATATAAATAATATAGTTATTTTTATATTTATACTTCATAAATATAAATTCGAATAATAAAGATCTAGATAACAACACTACTAAAATATGAGGCCTA
>NC_021162.2:37266399-37288553 GCF_000331145.2 Cicer arietinum | reverse complement strand
ATAATAATAATAATAATAATAATAATAATAATAATAATAATAATAATAATAATAATAATAATAATAATAATAATAATAATAATAAATTAAGGTATAACGATAAATTAGGGTGTTACAAACATGACCCAACAAATTAACTAACACATCACATTGGACAGCTCATATTTGAAAGAAATATTATGATTAATCATTATCACATATAGATAAAACTAAGCATGTGAATTTAGTCAACAACACTTATTACTATCAGTTAAATCAAATAACACATATCAAATATGTATTCGACTTCAACTAACTTCTCAAACAATATGTCACTAGTTTCACTCTCTTAAAAGAATGTTTAAATCATAACAACAATTACTCTACATATTTCACAAAAGTTAGGCATATAAAGAAACATTTAAAATATTTTACACCTCCAAGAATTACAAAGAGAAATGCATATAACGACTCAATGACATACAATCACTTAATTATTATTATTATTTTTAGAAACGAATGTGTCTAATCATAGTGAAATAAGACAAATATTTTCACATATAATTTCAAACACACTCAAAGTCTAAATTAGTTTCAAAGTCTTATACACAAGATTCATTTATAGAACTCGTACCATAGTCTTATATCCTTACCAAATGAGACAATATAGAACAAATAATAAGATACTAAGACAATGCACATATTTATTTTCAGCAAGTTGCTTAGAAGATCAAACCTATTTAATTGAACATTTAATTTATGTACACACCCCATACCAATTCACGTCACATGAAACAGTTGTTAGCATTTGACATTGATGTCATATATGACTTATAATGACGCAAAATTACGTAATAGAAGAATATGGTTTTTAACCCTTTCAAAAATAGAATTAATAGGTATTGGGAATAATAATAATAATAATAATAATAATAATAATAATAATAATAGTAATAATAATAATAATAATAATAACGGTTTATTGTTGCCTCTTTTATTGACGATGAATCATCGGGGTAGCTAGTCCCTCCTACTCATGTAGTCAACTATTTAAGGTAACCATAACTGTAGTCATTCAAATTCAAACATGGATAATTAAAAGTAGTTGACTCAAGTTAAAAACCCACTCAATTACACTTTTCCAATAATTTATTTGTAATTTACAACTAGTTATAACAACAAAAGAAATGACTATAATTACATCAATATGAATCACCAATTAAAATAAATAAATATAGAATTATTTCACTTTTAAACACTCTCAATTACTCTAAAAACTAGTCACAAATTCTCAACACTTAGAACGCCTGAAACACAAACACTTTCACCTTCACCTAATCACACATACATGCATATAAGTAGAATAATTGGAATCATGATGTAAAATATTCTCATAGCAATCCAACAACAAGAAATTTATCACAGTTAAATTAATAATTTACCTTTTCTTTTTTTTAGTCAATCTTTATCATTTAACAAAAATTGAAACAAAGATTTTTCAATTAGCAAGTAAAGTAAGCAACTATTTTTACTCGAAGTTAATATAACAATCATAAAACTAAAATAAATCCCGTAGTACATAAATCATTTTAGTGGTTAATCAATACTCTAAAATTTGATTTCAAACACTTAAATTATTTTAAAAGGATCACTAATCTTTTAATACCATAAAATAATTTTTCTTCATAATTTCAAACTTTTCCTTGGATTACTTCTTAATAAATCTTACGATTTTTTTTAACTACTTTTAAAATCCATAAGATTACTAAAATTTCATCAATATGTTAACCACCAAAATACCTCTCAAGATATTTAAGCACTCTTAAAATCATTTTTCTTTTCAACCTATATTTTGAAATCAAATCAAATCATGTACATAAAATTAGATACAAAATTTTATAATTCACCAAGATTTCTAAAATAGTTATATATATATATATATATTTCTGATTTCTAAAAATTATTTTTACAACAAATCTTCTAGATTATTATTATTTTTAAAAAAAACAGCACATAGTAAAACTTGACGTACATTATTTTTCTCTGGTGTGAGTAATCTAAATTTTAAATAAAATCATCATAAATACATATTTTTATTATTATTTTAAGAATCAACACAACTCCAACACAATCTAATTCTCTAAAATAAGTCAACAATAATTGACACATAAAATATTTCCTTTTACAAATAAATCAAATTTAATCCCTTCACAATTTTTGTTTCTAAAAGTCTAACTATAAAATTTCAACCAACCTTGAGTATTCACGAATTACTATTGCTAATAATATGAATTTTATACTATTTCAAAATCATGACAAATGTCCTAAATTGATTTCAAAAGCAATATCAAAATTTTAATCATTTAGATATAACCATCAACATTTTCAAGTGATTTTCACTTTTGATAAAATCAAGTTATGTGCCCATATAAAAAAACTAATTTTTAAATTTCATAACTATTTTTCAAGACGAGATGTTTAATTGACAATAATATCTACATCATTATCTTAAAACCAATAACAATAGTAATGAAGACAATCACAAGTTCTTTTTTTCACATAAGGATTTTCTAGTCAAAATAAAAATAAGGATTTTCTAGTCAAAATTAAAACTTTAAACATAAGAGATATATTTTCTATTCAACTCAAGGTTCAGAAAGAAACATCTTTTTTTTTTCTTTCTAAATTGTGATTCAATAAAATAATAATAATAATAATAATAATAATAATAATAATAATAATAATAATGATATTAATAATTTTTTTTGTTTTCCTTCTCTTTCAAAATTAGTAGACATTTTATCATGTGACTTTTTTTGTACCATTATAAGTCACTACTCAGTTCTTAAAATCTGAAACTCTAATATCCAGTTAAACTCTAATGAGTTAATATTATCTAAATAAAAAATTTCAAACAAATTACCTAACACCCTTACAATTCAATATTCACAGTCCCTCTAAACCAACTTAACAACAACACTTTATGATTTTCCTAAAAACAACACATAGTAAAATATGGTGTAAATTTTCAGATATTTTAGGTAGTAAATAAAATCAGTAGTATAGAATTATTGTTACTTTACAAACAATACAAATTCAACTCAATTTATTTTTTTTTAAATAATCAAGAGTAATTCAAACAAAATTTATTTTTTTCATTTTACAAAATAAGTCAACTCTAACTTGCGTAATTTTTTTTTTTTTTTTAACTTCTAAGTTCTACCACCTCTAATATTCAAGAATAATTATTATTATTAATATGAGTTTTCTAATATTTCAAAATAATTGCTAACTTTCTAAATTGACTTCATTAGCAAACTCAAAATTTTAATAATCATGTAATGACCCTAAAGACAAGGTCTATCAATCGATAACTAGTATCACATCGATTAAATTCATAATTTCAAACATATAGTAGCCAATCAAAAGAAAAATTTATTTATAATTATCCACTATAACAAAAGAGCAAAAAAATCAAAGTTATATACACAAGTCCAATCAAAAGGTAATTAACTCAATTATGTCAACAATTCAAATTAACTTAAATTTTAAGAAATAATTTCTTATTATATTTAATCGCTTAAATAGGAACTTAGAATCCACAAAGCAACACAATTAGAGTAAAAAAAAAATAGTAAATAGTTAATTAGTAACTTCAAAAATATGCACAATAATACAAAAGCATACATCACATAACACAATAATATAATAGACAAAAAAACATGATAGTGAAAATAATTAATACACAATTGGCACAACTGACATTTGACTCACATTGAACCAACACTACACCCTACTCTCTTACCACTAATGTAACACCCTAAACCCCAAAATAATATATATAATAACTTATATCATATTTCTATAAAACTTGCAGCAGATAAATAAAAATTTGTTTCCAAGAAATTTTTTTTTTTTTTAATTTAGGATATCACGTTTCTCAAAGTACACATGGAACAATTCAAATTTTATTATTCAAATAAGATAATTTAATCTCAATGAACTTGATTTAACTATATATTCTTATATTAATTCTAAAAACTCACTAGTACTAAGGTTTTCAAATAAAAGTCATTTTTTATTACATAACTAAAATAAAAATTACAACTCTTAATTATCGGTATCACCTAACAGAGCGGGTTTTCTCCCAAACTTGAACTTCGAGAATCATTCACCTGTAATAACTGCGATTTCGAAACCATGATGACAGTATAATACAAGTAAGAAGGAGGTGAGTTTCGAAACCATGATGACAATATAATACAAGTAAGAAGAACACGCAAACAATCATAATAAAACCGTATCATTACACAAACATTCTATCAAGAAAATATTATATTAAAAAGCCAAAATCACTCAAGGAAAATCAATTAGTTTCCCTATAACATCAAATCATCTAAGAGAAATTATAACCACACACAATACATATTAATCACAATAAAATGCAATGTTATGCATGAGCTTAGACTCTACTTCACAATGTGGTACCATTCTAACTCTAAAGTACTTGGTTAAGAGGCTTGATACTATGTCACCATCCCAGTGGAAGGACAATTCAAATTGGCCCTGTCCTCATACATTCCATCAACTCAACCCGAGACACATATACGTGACAATCGAGGTAAACGTGTGTTGTGTGGTAGCTCCCGACATTTAGAGTGCTACCTCCAAGTCATCTAGGAATTCCCCACCCGAATACCTCCAATGTATAAAAATCTTGACTTAAGGCTAAACAGTAGACCGCCACAATTAGGCTCATTCAGTTGTACTTCCCCGGAATCACTAGGTTTGTCAGGCCCTACCTATATGATGACAAAATAATATCCACTTCACAAATTCTCAATATTTATTTTCTCCCCTTGTTAACTTATGATATTCCATTAAGGCCATCATTTCGAACACAAATTGGAATCACCGATATTTCACCAACTATGGGGTTACTTCAATATTCTCATCACAAATTAACACACATCACTATCATTAATCATATCTCATCACATAAACTCATCACAATTTCATAGTATCACTATCATCAGTCATATATCATCACATAAACTTATCCCATTTTATAACATAATTATTATTAATTATACATCATCATAATCACATAAACACGTCTAATCAAATATATACATAAAATTCATTCGACATCCAGTATCACAATAATATCAAATATCACACATTTAATAAAAATAAATCAAACATCACAATAATGTCAAATACCCATATAAATATCAATCAGCACCTTATAAATATTTCTATTCCACATTTTAATCTCACAATTCCCATATTTTTACATTAATCAATTTATCACTCAAAGGGCTACTGCCATACGTAACGAGCCCCGAATGAATTATTGGGAAATACAATTTTCCCGTTCATCTCACATTATATTATACTCATGAATTCAAATGCTCTCTCACCCCTTATCTTATTTTGATGTTTTAACACACGAGTATGATTCCACGAGAAAACAACCTTTGTTCTTTGACTCTTTTCCCTTCAATCGATCTAATTCGATAGTTTATGGGTAAATGTTAAAAATAAATTATTAGAAGAGACTCCCAAAACTAAATTTCGAAATTAGGTTAAGGTAAATTACCATAAATCTGAAATCTAGTCAGTGGATAATATAGAAACTTTTCACACGATCGTTTTGGCATTGGTTTCACTCAAATCGGACTTACGGTGAAGGAGAACGGTGTAAAATAACGAATTCTACAAACGGAGAAGTCGGGTATTTAGAGAGTAATTGAGGTTGTTAAAAATCTGGAAAATTATGTTTAACTGACTAACTAAATGTATAAAATAACATACTGAAATTTGCTTGGAAACGGAGAAAATTTTCAGAGACAGTTATGATCGCCGGTGTCAATTTTTTTCTAGTTTTGTTCCAATTCCTCTTGGTAACAGCAGTTGTCGTGTGAATGCCTTTCTCATCCTCAATTTTTTTGTTTTGTTTTATTCTTCAATTAGGTTTTATTTGGCCTTGACACCTGAAACACATTTTAATTTTTTTTTTTGTAATAAAACCAATAATTACCAATACTAATTTTTTTCAATATTATTTTTATTTTAAAAACAATCTCATTAATAAAATATTACTAATATTTCATAACAAATATATGATAAATTAGAGTAACTAAAATAATAAATCTTAAAACAAAATATTATTAACAACCCAAATTCTCATATTCAAATTAATCACTATAATTATACCTATTTTTTTAAAAAAATACTCACGTTATAATAATAATATATCATTAGAGAATAGTCAAAATTATAAAATAAATAAATATAAGAACAATATTTTATGTTAACTACAAAATCCTAATAAATAAATATATAAAATCACACACACAAGAAAATATATATACTAAATCGTAATAAATAAATATATAAATATATATAATTAAATGCACATTTAATATTAGTCAAACACACAAGAAAATGTGATATTAATTATCAACTCACATATACACGTAAAATTGTCTAAATCTTATTCTTTAAAATATTTACACTTATATACTATTATTTTTTTATAAAAATATATAAAATGATAAAATAAAATATTTATTATTTACATCACTCATTTAAACAAATATGTACAGATTAACACATCATAGAAAATACCACATTAGCACCACATATAACATTAACACATCATAGAAAGCACACTTGATAGCGTTTCAGCAAGTGCACTGAATCGTTGCAAGTAATAATTAAAACGGTAGTACCGAGTGTCGAACTCAAGGATTGCGTTTTACTATCGAATTATATTTAATTACTGAAATTGAACAAAAAATTTCTGAATTGATTGAAATAATATTTGAAATTAACAACAATAATAAAATTGATCCTTTATAATGAGAAAAATGTCAGGGACGAGTTTGACTTCGAATCCAACCTTGGTGTCTAATTTGATCCTAGTTACTGAATTCCTTTTTTGAATTATTACCGAATTCTCTTAATTATTCTTGCCCTAATGTCTTAGTGAAAAAACATTTAATTCCAAAGTAACCCCTAATTCCTTTGTAGATTTAAGATTAGAATTAAGCATTACTGTATAGATATTCTCTTTTAAATTATTGCTTTGCAACTAATTTAATTGGTTTCATGACCTGCATCTATGTTTAGACTACAAATTCCTGAATTTCTCACCTCAAGCATTCGTAAAGTCCACTTCCGTTTCAAAATACAAATCGTAGAACATTTTATTGTTGATCAAGCAATAAAAAGCATTAAGCACAGATATGAGAATAATAATTCAATAAACTCATTCATAAAACTGGAAATCAAATCATAAACATAAGGGTTTTATCTTGTTACACTCATCCCTAACAAATAGGGTTTAGTGACTCATGACCGATATAAAAAAGATAGAGATTAAAGAAAAATTACAAGAAGGACTCATGAATGATTCTTGATAAAACTGCTCCAATGATGTTAGAAACGGCCATCTTTGAATTTCTATGCTAGGGCTCAAGTCTCCCAACTTCCCAAGAGTCAAAAAGATCCCTAAAACAGTAAAAAAAAATTGTGTTTTTATGAATGCTGATGCGAGTTGCGCGCCCTAGGCTCGCCTGGACAATGTCACCAGTTCGGAAATGCGCCCTAGGCATAGAAAACATGCTCCAGGCACGTCTGGACAGTGCTGAACGGTTGAAAACGCGCCTCAGGCGCGGATGGCGCGCTTCAGGCGCACAACATCTTCTGTCTAACGTGTATTGCATTTTACTCCTCTTTCGAGTCTGAATTTGGTTCCGGTGTCTTCATGGCAATTGTAGCTATGGATCTTAGCTTTCATTTTCTCCTAGATTGACTCCAATTGGACATCTAAAACTCTAGATATGGCGGAAATACTTCACATAGGTCATGTTGATTTCTCACCAAAATTCAGCACTGCACTAAAACAAAGTAACAATGCAAAACTCCGAAAAATCTATACTTAATCAAGGAAATAAGAACATAAACATTTCATTAAATCAAATAAATAAAATTAACAAAATATATCAAATAACTCCTTAAATTAACTAATGGTTAAAGATAAATACGACTAAAATCAATGAAAAATATGCATATGATGAAGAGTCATCATAACCCCGAACTTAATCTATTGCTTGTCCCCAATCAACAATTAATTCACGATTTGGTACAGTTAAAAGCAAACTTAAACTCAATTTCTCAAATCAAATCAAAATCAATTTTCAAAGTTCTAGCTACTACAAAACATTCATCATGCTCCATGGTTGCTTACAAAAAAACAACACAATTTGTACACTTTAGCGTTCATTCATGAAGTTCAACTATCTCTTCACACAATCTCACCAAAATTTATATCAAGTGTTTAGAAAGGGTTATGAATTTATCACTCAAATCCTAGAACATGCATCGCGCTACCATAGGCTCGAAAAAATTCTAGTTAGCAATTACAATGCAGTAAACACATACATTTTTGGAGGCATTTCGAGTTATAATGGGGCTTAGGTAAGGGTATGACATTTTGGGATAGTAGACTTTACCACTTGGAGTTAGGCATACTTTTCAAATTTTTCTACCTTTTTTTTTCTACACCTTTTCATTCTGGAGATTCTCAAATATTGACAAAAGAACCAAGAAGATATTATTTACCAAAATACACAAACTGATTTTTTTTCTTCTTTTTTTTTTCTTTTATTTTATTTTCTTTTTTATTTTTCTTCTTTTTATTTTCTTCTTTTTGTGTGAGAATCACCACCTCAAACATAAAAGGTTGCTATCCCATGAGCAACCCCAAACTTAGAACTTTATCAAGTCAATAATTTTTTTTTCTACCTAACTCCAAGTAAGGTGGTTTAATTAAAGTCAGGTATTTTACTTGTAATGTGGCTAGTAACCGAAATAAAAGGGCAAGGCTCAAAGGGGCTAGCAAAGGGTAAAATTTTCATAGGATAGTTAGAAAGGCTCAAACGACCAAACAAAATTGCCTCAATGTATGCATAAGTTACAAGTGATGAAGTCAGAATTAGTGCAAGTTCTGAAGGGATAACACATGTCTAGATAATCACACAACAAAGAATGAAAAGTGTTTAGGCCCAAAAGCTCACAGCTAGGATAATAAGAGAGAACATGAACTGTCAAAATAATGCTAAACATGTCACTAAAAAAAATTATGAAAAATTGATGGCAAGTTAGACTTCTGCAACAACAGAGTAATCAGCAATGTATGCATTAGTGAAACTTATAGAATTAAACAATGATATAAGAAAAAAAAAATAGAGTTTAAATTTCAAAATCCCAAACAGAAAACTTAAGACCAAATGCAAGTTGTTAATAATTCTTTATCATAGTGCACGTTTACACAATTAAAAGAAACAAATTCAAATAAATAAGATTGCAAAAAGATAAAGATAAATATATCAAATAACTCCTTAAATTAACTAATCGTTAAAGATAAATACGACTAAAATCAATGAAAAATATGCATATGATGAATAGTCATCACACATGTATGAAGAAAATTAATTGTAAAATTAATCAACATATAGAATATAAACACCAAATTAATTATTCAAAATATTATTAAATTTATAAAATAGTTTATTATAAAATTTGAGGTGTTAAACTCAATACCCTCAAGTACAATATTTATGAAGATAAACAAATGTGTAACACATCATCATTTACTTATTCCACTCATAGCAAATACCACTCGTACATGGTCCTGTTTGCTCTATAAACCAATTGCAATTTCACATAACACTCTACCTTGTATGTATACGTCAAACAATTTAATTTCATCATTCAAGTCAAAGGAACAATAGAATTGTGTTCTCCCAAAAAAAATATTTTTAAAAGAAAAACCATACACTTGATTAAACTGAAGAACATGAACCCCATTGTAACACCCCAAATTTTAAAATAAATATTTTCTTAATGAAATAGGGTTTTAAATAATTAATTTGGTGTTAATTAAAATTATTTTAGAATATATGTGGAGAAATTTTGCGACTAATTTTCGTTATATGGGTGTTTTCTATGATGTGCTAATTTTGTACATATTTGACTGACTAAGTGATATGAATAACAAATATTATATTTTATTATTTTATATATTTTTCTATAAATAATAGTATTTTAGTGTACATATTTTAGAGTTGAATATTTTAGAAAAGTTTTAAAAAATAAATAAAATGGATTTGTATTCTGAAAGAGTTTGGGCAAATATTATTATTTTAATGTGAGAATTTTAGAGAGTAATATTTTAATTATGGATGAATAGAACAAGTAATTAATTAGTTTGGAATACTTTAAAAATAATATAAAATAAATTTGGGATAGACCACTTTCTGCACCCTTCACTGTTGTTTGCTTCTACTATTGTTTCATTTCGGATGTTAACTTTATACACCCCAGTTTTGAGTCCTTGCTATTCGCACCCTTCCATCTACATTTTAAAAAAAAATTGGCAAAGAACTTACGCTAAAACGCAGGCTGAAAGACAACCAAAAAAACCTCTTTTTCTCAAATTTCCTCCCTTCAATTCTTTGCCAAACACACAGTCCCACACGGGTTTCGAGTGAAACACAAAGGATGTGAGTTGTTGTTGTTGTTGTTGTTGTTGTTATTATTATTATTATTATTCTTATTATTATTATTATTATTATTATTATTATTATTATTATTAATTTTCCATTTACTCTTGTATATGACTTATACCATAAATCACATTTTGCTCCTTTGTTTATTTTATCTATTTGAAAAAAATATAAAATCAATAATTACCAAAACTATTTTACTTAATACTTTTGTTTAATACAATTTCATTACTAAATTATTGTTAATATTTCGAAACTATTATTTTATAAAATAAATTAATTAATGTAATTAATCATTTAAAAGAAACTAATAACCAAAACTCTTATATTGAAAATAATAACTACAATTAATGTTATACTATTTAACAAAATAATCACATAAAAATACTACTATCTTTATAGAATAGTCAAAATGATAAAATAAATAAATATATCATCAACAATTTGATATAAATTACTAAATCACAATAAATATGCATAAAATCACCATGTCATTGAAAATATATAAAAATAAAGGAAATCAATACCAATAATAACTCATAATAATTATTTATAAAATAAATAATTAAAATAAGATATATTTAGAAATAATTAAATATAATTAAGTGCACATTTAACATTAGTTAAACGAATAAGAAAATATCACATTAATTTCGAACACACGCGTAGATGTAAAATTACAGTGACTAAACTACTATTATTACTCATTTAGTCCAATATGTATAACATTAACACATCATAGAAAGCACATGTATGAATAAAATTAATTGTAAAATTAATCAACCTATATTCTAAAATAATACAAACACCAAATTAATTATTTAAAATATTATTAAATTTATAAAATAGTTTATTATAAAATTTGGGGTGTTGTACTCAATACCCTCAAGTACAATATTTATGAAGATAAACAAATGTGTAACACATCATTTACTTATTCCACTCATAGCAAATACCACTCCTACATGGTCCTATTTGCTCTATAAACCAATTGCAATTTTCACATAACACTCTACCTTGTATGTATACGTCAAACCATTTAATTTCACCATTCCAGTCAAAGGAACAATAGAATTGTGTTCTCCCAAAAAAACTATTTTTAAAAGAAAAACCATACACTTGATTAAACTGGAGAACATGAACCCCAAGATCATCATCAACAGATTTGCAATGAACAACTAAGTCCACACGGGTTTCCAATATGTTAGTAATAGTCACATGAATTCCAAGAACATTGTGCATTGAACAGCAACATCAACCCAATCTATTTTGTCAACTCTGATGATTCACAAACAACTTTATCTGCAGAACCTACACCACAACCATCTCTCAAAAATCTCCTCTTAATCTTCAACACCTAAAAAGGCTAACCCACAATCACAAAAATTACCATCCTCCTCTTCAAAAATTTATGCAACTGCCAAACTTTTTGATTCCTCAATCTTGAAAACCCACTATGTTTCAAAATGGCAGAACAAACCATTGGTCAATGGAAAGTCATTGACCATGCTGATTTAAAACAAGGTGGTTTTGACGTGGAGGACATGTTTGACCAACTGCGATGGACCTCCTTTTTACACGTAAACAAACCTCAGTATCCTTGTCTGGTAAGGGCTTTTTATGTTGCTTCAAATGGTTCAAAAGGCAATACTGGTTTCAGCATTGTCCTCAAAGGGGTTCACATGGAGATTAATCCCACTACGCTGTGTCAAATCCTAGACATACTTGATGAAGGTGCCTACCTTTTCTCAGAAAACTGGTATTCTCAGTGTCAAGTCACTAGAACAGCTATACTCCAAAACACCCTCATTTCACCCCCAAAACCTCAGTTGGCTTCTAATCTACTTCCCATTTATTGCATTCTTCACAATATATGTGTGCATTCTATTGTTCCCCGAGCTGGCAGTTTGAAAAGGTAACTGAACTTGACCTTTTTATCATTCATCATCTCATGCCAAGCACACCTCTCCACTTAGGCAATCTCATTTTCTGCTTTATGTTGAATGTTGCTGTGCTAGGTCGATCAGCTCCCTATGGGATGATCCTGACCAATATTTTCAAATTTTGTAATCTACCACTTCATGACGAACCTTCGATCCACTTTAACAATACTTTTTTCTATGAAAAATGTCAAACAAATGAGGCTCCAATCTTTTGTTTCTACTCCTCTCAAATCATCATCAACCGTACCCCCTGCATCCAAGAAGAAGAAAACTCATCACTCCCCTTTGTCAAACTCCTTTTTGAACCAGAAACTGCTCAACCTCCAACAGAGGATGTTCCTCAACAACTATTTCAGGAACCCGTTTTAGAAACTGCTCAACCTCCAACAGAACATGTTCCCACTTCATCTCCAGTGTGTGACTCTACCATTCCAACACCGCCTCCGTCTTTACTGATCCATACTTTTTCCCCTAGACGTACAAATGAATCCTCCCCAAGAGGATGGAGCCGAGGCATCCTATCTAAAACTAATGGAGGATGGTGAAGAATTGTATTTTGATCTGAATGTGTCATATAATCATTTCTCACCACCAACTCCTCTTAAGGATGTGCCTGTTGAAACTTCTCAATTTCTGAATGAAACTCTGGACACTACCCTTCTTCCTCCAGCATCTACTGCAATAGTTGAAGAACCTTCCCAACCTCTTCCTGAGATCACTGGTCGGTTCGGCTCTATTGATTCCTTTTTTGCTACCACAATTAATAATTCATCAAAGGATAAAGCTGGGAGTTCTCAAAACAAAAGTTCAAGTGTCAATGATAAACCCAAGGAATCGAACTCCGGTAAAAGGATCGAGGAAAGGAAAAATAACAAGTAGATAAAACTTCTCAAGACCATTAGGAAGGATCAGAAGAAACATCTTCAAAGTTTCAATACCTTCCAGAATACAATTTCTCATTTTGGTCTCATCCTTGACTTGGTTACCAAACATTTGGTTCCCACTGTTGCTCCTGGAGATCATCCTCTTGAGCTACCAGCCCAACCTTCCTCTGTTGTTCCTGTTCCTTCTCCATCATCCTCGTCTGACGAGCCATCCTTCCCCGAGTAGCTTTATGACTCAACCTTTTTGTTGCTGGCCAATTCAGGGGGAGATAGATTATGATCTTCTAGCTGTTTTTTTTTTTTTTTTGTTAATGCTTGTTTATGTTTATGTTTATGTTGTTTTGAACCATGTTTATGTTTATGATGTTTTGAACCATCTTTTGTAATATAAGTTCCATTAATATGAACTCTCTTTTTGGTTCACATTTTTTGTTCAAAATATTTGGCATATGTTCAGCGGGAGTAATCCTTTTTAAATTTAAAAGTATTACACATATAATTTAGGAGGAGCATAAACATCTCATTTCACAAACTTCTATCTCATAATTATTTTTCTCATATTTAAAATCATAATATAAATAATTTTGTCATCATCAAAAAGGGGGAGATTGTTGAGACAAAATCTCTCTTAAATGATTTTAATGATAACAAAATTACTTAAAGGATTATGATTATGATTAATGACTAATCTGTGTTTTTGAGTGAACTCATATAAGAAAACAGGTTATTAATCATTAAGACAAAAAGGAGAATAATCTGATTCAAATCTGGAGGATTGAAACTCAAAAGGATGTCCTCGTAAGAGGATGAAGATTCAAATCTGCATATTACTCATCCTCACCAGAACAAATGTTTTTTATTCTTTAAAGAAAGGCAAAACAGTATTAAAGAATGAATAAATAAAGCATTTTAAATAAAGAAGTCATAAGGCAAAATAATATGTACGAGGATAGGCAATACTATGTAAGAGGATGACAGTACTAGGTTGGAGGACGGTTATATAAAGTCCACATCATTCCCAAATGTTGAAAGCAACCCATCCTATCATGTGAAAAGGCTATAAGCAGACCTATATATCATTCTTGTATGATTGAAAAAGCTATGTGGAGTCAATCTACAGAAAGGCAACAACAAACAAGCCAAAAATAGAAGTCTTCACATGTCTTGAAGAAAGACCCACATGCTTGAGGTTGGCTTTCTCTCTTGTCAACATCACTCTCCAAAGGTGAAAATGAATTAGCCATTCAAGCTTCAGAAAAGGTTGTAGCCCACAAAGTCAAAGATATAGCCTTACATATCTTGAAGAATGAGAAAAGAAAAGGACAACTCAAGATCAAGTTCCAAGGAGTTGATCCTCTTGCTCGAGGATGGACTGAGTCTGTCCAAGGACAGCTGGATGGCAGTTATGTAATTATGATCAAAGACCTTGGACTTTTTTATCAAGTCTCCAACGGTAATAAAAAGCTTGCCACATGGAAAGATCATCATAAGACCTCTATAAAAGGCAACAAGCTATTCATCATCAAACACACAACACAATTGCATAAAAAGATCAAGTATCTCAAAGCTATCAAGAGTAATATCTATCCTCCCTTCAAACTTTCTATAAATCTTACATTAGATCTTTGAAATATCCTTTTAGAAAGTATTTAAGAAAAGAGAAACAATCATATTCATATCAATCTGTAAATTTCAAGTAAGTTACACTTGAAAATAGTTGAAACTTGATTGTAAGCTTGGTGAAGCTAAAGAATACACAAAGTGTAATCATCCTCTGTGAAAGGTTGATCAGTTTGAACATTAGTGAAATCTCAGAAGTGTGTGAGGACTGAACGTAGCCTTCATTGGGTGAACCAGTATAAAAGTTGTGTGTATCATTCTTTACATTTTCTCTTTCTTTTGCTCAGCTCTAATTTAAAGGTTTAAATAACCATCCTCGAGTTTGCATCCTCTCTGAGAGGTTAGTTTTAAAAACACGAGAAAATTATTTTTAAACAGAAAAGTCCCAATTCAACCCCCCTTCTAGTGATATTTTGCTATATCAATTATTATTATTATTATTATTATTATTATTATTATTATTATTATTATTATTATTATAAATTGAATTGCTTAATAGACCTTTTATAATTTTTGGATTTGATCGAATACATATTTTTATTTTGTGTAAATTTGATGTCATTATTATTGCTATTATTATTATTATTATTATTATTATTATTATTATTATTACTATTATTATTATTTATTTTCTATTTACTCTAGTATATGACTTATTCCATAAAACACATTTTGCTCCTCTGTTTATTTTATTTTTTTGAAAAAATATAAAATCAATAATTTCCAAAAATAATTTACTTAATACTTTGTTTTAATACAATTTCCAAAAATAATTTACATAATACTTTGTTTTAATACAATTTCATTACTAAAATATTGTCAATATTTCGAAACTATTATTTTATAAAATAAATAAATTAATGAAATTAATCATTTAAAAGAAACTAATAACCAAAACTCTTGTATTCAAAATAATAACTACAATTAATACAATACTATTTTACAAAATAATCACATAAAAATACTACCATCTTTATAGAATAGTCAAAATGATAAAATAAATAAATATATCATGAACAATTTGATATAAATTACTAAATCACAATAAATATGCATAAAATCACCATGTCATTGAAAATATATATAAATAAAGGAAATCAATACCAATATTGCTAATAACTAATAATAATTATTTATAAAATAAGATATATTTTAGAAATAATTAAAATAATATATAAAGTGCACATTATAAAATAATTAAAATAAGATATATTTAGAAATAATTAAATATCACAATAATTACGAACACACGCGTAGATGTAAAATTACACTAAACTACTATTATTTTTAGAAAAATATATAAAATAAAAAATATAATATTTGTTATTTATATTACTCATTTAGTCCAATATGTATAACATTAACACATCATAGAAAGCACATGTATGAAGAAAATTAATTGTAAAATTGATCAATATATATTCTAAAATAATATAAACACCAAATTAATTATATAAAATATTATTAAAATTATAAAATATTTTATTATAAAATTTGGGGTGTTAAACTCAATACCCTCAAGTACAATATTTACAAAGATAAACAAATGTGTAACACATCATCATTTACTTATTCCAGCCATAGTAAATAAGACTCCTACATGGTCCTATTTGCTCTTTAAACCAATTTCAATTTTCACATAACTATGTACCTTGTATGTCTACGTCAAACCATTTAATTTCACCGTTCCAATCGAAGGAACAATAGAATTAAACTGAAGAACATGAACCACAAGATCATCATCAGCAAATTTACAATGAACAAGTAAGTCCACTCGGGTTTCCAATATCATAGTAATGGTCACATGAATTCCAAGAACATTGTGCATGAACAGCAACATCAACCCACATATCAAAATCATTTTTTGCATAAATAAAGACATTGCACATTCAATTAATCTTTTCCTTAAAAGTGAATAATCTTTAATATATGAAAGTTAAAATAATTGATTGGAGAAAATCATATATATTATAGAAGGATTTAGGAAAGAATGAAAAAATATAAAAAAAATAAATTATTTAAAGTAATATTTTATTAGTATAAATAAATAATAACCGTTTGTTACAAATAGTAAGTAAAAGTCATACTATTTGAATATTCCTATCAAGTCAATCAAACTAAGCTATTCAAATCTATTAATAATAACTATTAACCAATATAAAATTTATCGAAAGCCTAAATAAACAAGTAAATAACGATATGGTTTAGTTATATATCATGTCTTAGGTTCTAATTATTAATAAATTAGAATTTTCACATTAAATAAACCTAAATAAACTTATATGTAACTTTAACACTACCTAAAAATTAAAAAAATTTAAGTGTAAATTCTATATTGTTAAACATTATTAAAGTAGAATTTTCACACTCATAAAATTTAATTTATATAATACTTTAGATATTTGAATATATTTTAAATATAATTAATGTTTATTATTTTTTAATAGATAAAAATTTGACTAAAGCGAGAAGATGGGGAGGAAATAGGTTATGAATGCGGTGGTGTATACAAAGTAGAAGAAGATGGGAAACGGTCTTCCCTTTTTTCCTTTTTTTTGTTCGTTATTATTATTATTACTATTATTATTATTATTATTATTATTATTATTATTATTATTATTATTAGTATTATTATTATTATTATTACTATTTATTTTCCATTTACTCTTGTATATATGACTTATTCCATAAAACACATTTTGCTCCTTTGTTTATTTTATTATTTTGAAAAAATATAAAATCAATAATCTCCAAAAATAATTTACTTAATACTTTATTTAATACAATTTCATTACTAATATATAGTTAATATTTCGAAACTATTATTTTATAAAATAAATAAATTAATGTAATTAACCATTTAAAAGAAACTAATAACCAAAAATCTTATATTCAGAATAATAACTACAATTAATACCATACTATTTTACAAAATAATCACATAAAAATATGACTATCTTTATAGAATAGTCAATATGATAAAATAAATAAATATATCATCAACAGTTTGATATAAATTACTAAATCACAATAAATATGCATAAAATCGCCATATCATTGAAAATATATAAAAAATAAAGGAAATCAATACCAATATTACTAATAACTCATAATAATTTTTTATAAAATAAATAATTAATATAAAATTTATTTAGAAATAATTAAATATAATTAATTGCACATTTAACATTAGTGAAATGCATAAGAAAATATTACATTAATTACGAACACACGCATAGATGTAAAATTACACTAAACTACTATTATTTTTAGAAAAATATATAAAATAAAAAATATAATATTTGTTATTTATATTACTCATTTAGTCCAATATGTATAACATTAACACATCATAGAAAGCACATGTACGAAGAAAATTAATCGTAAAATTGATCAACGTATATTCTAAAATAACATAAACACCAAATTAATTATTTAAAATATTATTAAATTTATAAAATAGTTTATTATAAACTTTGGGGTGTTTGTAACAGCCCAAATTTTATAATAAATATTTTCTTAATGAAATAGGATTTTAGATATTTAATTTGATTTTAAAACTATTTTAGAATATATGTGGATAAATCTTGTGACTAACTTTTGTTATATGGAAGCTTTCTATGATACGTTAATTTTGTATATATTTGACTAAATAAGTAATATAAATAAAAAATATTATATTTTATTATTTTATATATTTTTTTTATAAATAATAGTATTCTAGTGTAAATATTTTAAAGAATAAGATTTTAGGCGACTCTACATCTATATGTGTGTTTGTAGTTAATGTGATATTTTCTTGTATGTTTGACTGATGTTAAATGCACACATGATTATATTTAATTATTTATAAATAAATTTTATTTTAATTATTTATTTTACAAATAATTATCTTGATATATTAGTAATTTTAATATTGATTTTCTTTATTTTTATCTAGTTGCACATATTTATTTTTAATTATTAATTAATATAAATTGTTGATGTTATATTTATTTATTTTATCATTTTGACTATTCTATAAAGATGATGTATTTTGATGTGATTATTTTGAAAGATGTTATAGTAATACTTATAGTTATTATTTTGAATATGAGAGTTTTGGTTAAAATTAGAGTTATCTATGTGAAAGAAAAATAATATTATGTTAAAATGAGTGTTTTGGAGAAAACATTTTTAGTGTGGATTAGTAAAATAAATTATTTATTAAGGAATTTTAGAAATACTTGAAAATGAATTTTTGGATCAGACGATTATTTACACCCCTATTTTCTACATAACATTAAATTGGGCTGGTTGGAATTTTCTTTTCTACACCTGCGAGTTGTTCATTACACCCCCATTTTTGCCTCAGACTGGACTCCCCTGTGTTGGGCCTTACAGACTATTTTACTTTTGCACATGTACATCTGTCATCTACACCCCTCAATCTGCAATTAAAAACAAAAAGAACAAAAAAAAAAAAAATAAATAACAACAGAACACAGCAGCCATGCACATAACACCCTTTTCCTCTCAAATTTGTCCCATCAATTCCTTGCCATTTTGAAATGATCGCAACCTCTATCCCACACAAAACCGGGCACTGAATCCATTTTTGTCATCAATTTTATCGATCGTAGCTCCGTTTCATTAGAAACTGTTTGTTACTTTCCATAAGCGAGCTGTTTTTGGCCGATTCCGATCACCATGTTTGTCGTCTCAGGAAACTGACACTGATTTTGGATTCCTCTCTACGGAACTTTCAAGAAGCACTACTCATTTGTATTTTTTGGTGAAGCTGATGTTTGACCCTTTCGGCGCTCCGACAAGTCGGTGAAACTTTTTCTACAGTTTTTTCTCATCGTTTTGACCCAATTTTGTTCCTAAAATTATTATTAATTATTTAACATTAGTTTTTATGCTCCTCGTTATTTATCAGTCACGTCTCAACGATTTTGTGAACTCGTTGTTTATTCGGATTCGCTCGCTGTACATTGTCGATCTGCAGTTGCTGTTGAAAATTTCCATTGATTTCTGTATTTGAGAAAGTGTCTAAAAAAGGTAAGAGGTGAAAGAGCGTTTGAATTCATGAGTATAATATATTGTGAGATGAACGGGAAAACTGTATTTCCCAACAATTCATCTAGGCTCGCTACATACAACAGTAGCCCTTTGAAAGATAAATTAATTAATGTAAAAATATTGGGATTGTGAGATTAAAATGTAAAATAGAAATGTTTATAAGATGTTGATTGATTTAATTTTGAATAATTGTGTGGTATTTGATATTTGATACTGTTGTGATGTTGGATGTTGAATGAAATTTTGTGCATGTGTTTGATTAGACAAATAAATGTGATGTCATAATAAAATATGGATGCATTGTATGACATATGTTTATGTGATGATAATGATGATGTTTGATTGATGATAGTGATGTTATGAAATTGTAATGACTTTATATGATGTTCATGATTATGTATGATTAATGATGTTATAAAATTGTGATGAGAATATTGAAGTACCCCATGGTTGATGAGATAGTGATGAATCCTAAAAATGATGCTCTTAATGGAGTAGTCTAAGCTAACGAGGGGAGAAAATAAATATTGAGAATTTATGAAGCGGAGATTATTTTGTCATCATATAGGTAGGGTCTGACAAGCCTAGTGGTTCTGGAGAAGTACAACTGAATGAGCCTGATCGTGGCGATCTGCTATTGAGCCTTAAGGCAAGATTGTTAGACCTTGGAGGTATTCGAGTGGGGAATTCCAAAGTGACTTGGAGGTAGCATTCCAAATGTCGAGAGCTACCATGCAACACACGTTTACCTCGACTAACGCGTATATGTGTCTCGGGTTGAGTTGAGGGGATCTGTAACACCCCGTTTTTCAAAGCGAGGGTGTATTTTTTTTTTTTCAAAAGGAATTAAAATAAAACAGAGAATCAAATCAGGAAATGCCTTTGGATAAATAATTGAGTCATTAAAATTTACAAGCAACGGAAAAAGTTTCTCAAATACATACATCCAAAGTATTTAAACAACAACCAGAAGATACAAGGAACCCATTCAACTAAGGTGTCGTACTGACAATAATAGTAACAGTACAGTCTTCCGGTTAAAAATAAACGCAACCCCAAAAGAAAGACATCCGTTCCCTCTGTGACAACCTAGTCTGATCATTTTACAAAACAACTAAACACCCTGAGTGATCTCCACGCGCCCCGTGAGATCCTCCTAACGTAGCTGCAGTCAAGCGTTCCCATCTCCATTCCCGTCCGTAGGGCACGAACCGGTAGGACCGTCCTGACTCTCATCTGAGGGCAAAGCCCAGATTTCCACAATAATTGTAAAGGGTCACCAACCAAAAAAATAACAGTTAACACATAGCAATTAAGATTTTAAATGCTCAAAATAACCTTTCAACTAAGCATGCACCTTAAAAGGGTTTCCATATGCCAAACATGCATAAACAAGGTTGAGAAATGAAGTTTTTAACAAAACAACATTGTTGTATTCGAATACAGCATCTCTGTATTCGAATACAAGGCTGTTTCAGCATTCAGCAAAAAAAACAGCATGTCTGTATTCGAATACAACAGTCTGTATTCGACTACACAGCAAGTCAGTAGCAAAATGTATTCGAATACAGCAGTCTGTATTCGACTTTCGATAAACATCATACTTAATCTCAAATCCTAACACTTAGCACTGATAACGCAATCGCTACAACATCGTTAATTTCGAAATAGTATTGCAAGCAAACATGTTATCACCAAATTCTAAAACATAACACTTAACATTTATAACACAATTAATACACCATCATGGGTTTCAAAATGGTATTGCAATCCAACATGTTATCACCAAATCCCAAAATAGAACACTTATAACACAATTACTACACATACCAAATGAACCAACAATTCACAATTTAACAGGGTGTAGTCTCTCACGGACAAACACCTGTGCAGTTTCTCACGGACAAACACAATTCCCTCAGGAACGTAAGTCGTAAACGTACCACCTATCACGGGTCAGTACTGTTTACCGAGGTGCCACCTATCCCGGGTCAGCACAACTTACCAAACGTAAATCGTAAACGTACTGTCTATCACGGACCCGTACCGTTTACCAAGGTGCCACCCATCCCAGGTCAGCACGATTT
>NC_021162.2:37257337-37264498 GCF_000331145.2 Cicer arietinum | reverse complement strand
TATATATATATATATATATATATATTAAATATAACTTAACAAATGTCTCAAAATATCTAGATATTTGTTAAATTACCATTTTACCCGTAACACATTAAATTCTCCGTAAAGGATTTACCGCACTTAA
Source organism: Cicer arietinum (assembly GCF_000331145.2). Lineage (NCBI taxonomy): Eukaryota > Viridiplantae > Streptophyta > Magnoliopsida > Fabales > Fabaceae > Cicer > Cicer arietinum. The sequence goes on along the minus strand of NC_021162.2, from coordinate 37,264,371 downwards.
TTTAAATTTATTTATCGACGAGTAATTCTAAACGGGGTCAAAATAACTTTTTGATCCTATACACTCCATAATATTATTAACTTTGGCTAAAAAGCCTCCGAGCCAAAATCTAAAACATATAAAATACATAAAGTGTATTTTAAAATTATGGGTCTTACAGGATCTATGAGGACATGGTCAATTTGAATTGTCTGTCCACCAAGATGGTGGCATAGTATCAAACCTCGTAACCAAGTACTTCAGAGTTAGAATGGTACCACATTGTGAAGTAGAATATAAGTTCATGCATTGCATTGCATTTTCTTGTGATTGTTTTGTTATGATTAATAGGTATCGTGTGTGATAATGTGATATTTTTCCTTGAAGAATGTTTGTGTTATGATATAGTGTATTATGATTATTTATGTGTTCTTCTTACTTATATTATACTATTAACATGATTTCAAAACTCACCTCCTCCGTTGTTTGTGTTTGACTGGCTTGGCCCTGCGTTTGCGAAATCCCAGTTATTTCAAGTTAATGAGTCTTGAAGTTCAAGTTTGGGAGAACTCCGCTCTGATAGGTGATACTGGGATTTTAGAGTTGTAATTTATATTTTAGTATGTAATTACAAATGACTTTTTATATGAAAACATTAGTACTAGTAAGTTTTTGGAATTAAAATAAGAATTTATAGTTAAATGAAGTTCATTGATATTAAATTGTTTTAATTTAGTAATAAAGCTTGAATAGTTCAATGTGTACTTTGAGAAACGTGATATCCTAAATTAGTTACAAAAGTTTTTATTTTCTTCAAAACATATTTTCTTTATCCGCTGCAAATTTTACTCAAAAAGATCTACTCTAAATTATTATATATGTGATTTTAGGATTTAGGGTGTCACAGTGTTAAACTCAATACCCTCAAGTACAATATTTACAAAGATAAACAAATGTGTCACACATCATCATTTACTTATTCCAATGATAGTAAATACCACTCCTACATGGTCTTGTTTGCTCTATAAACCAATTTGCAATTTTCACATAACTCTGTACCTTATATGTATACGTCAAACCATTTAATTTCACAATTCCAATTACAGAGACAATATAATTGTGTTCTCCAAAAACAAACTTATTTTTAAAAGAAAAACCATACATTTGATTAAACTGAAGAACATGAACTCCAAGATCATCATTAGTAGATTTGCAATGAATAACTAAGTCCACACGGGTTCCCAATATGTTAGTAATAATCACATGAATTCCAAGAACATTGTGCATGAACAGCAACATCAACACACATATCAAAATAATTTTTGGGATAAATAAAGACATTGCACCTTCAATTAACCTTTTCCTTAAAAGTGAATAATCTTTAATATATGAAAGTTAAAATAATTGATTGGAGAAAATTATATATATTATTGAAGGATTTTGGAAAGAATGAAAATATATAAGAAAAATAAATTATTAAAAGTAATATTTTATGAGTATAAATAATTAATAACCGTTTGTTATAAATAGTAAGTAAAAGTCATACTATTTGAATATTCCTATCAAGTCAATCAAACTAAGCTATTCAAATCTATTAATAATAACTATTAACCAATATAAAATTTATCGAAAGCCTAAATAAACTAGTAAATACCGATATGGTTTAGTTATACATCAAGTCTTAGGTTCGAATCATTAAAAAATTAGAATTTTCACATTAAATAAACCTAAATAAACTTATATGTTACTTTAACACCACCTATAAATTAAATTTTTTAAGTGTAAATTCTATATTGTTAAACTTTATTAAAGTAGAATTTTCACATTCATAAAATTTAATTTATATAATACTTTAGATTTTTGAATACATTTAAAATATAATTAATGTTTATGATTATTTAATAGATAAAAATTTGACTAAAGAGAGAAGATGGAGAGGAAATAGGTTATGGATGCGGTGGTGTATACGAAGTAGAAGAAGATGGGAAACGGTCTTCCACTTTTTTTCCTTTTTTTTTTGTTCGTTATTATAATAATAATAATAATAATAATAATAATTATTATTATTATAATTATTATAATTATTATAATTATAATTATTATAATTATAATTATTATAATTATTATTATTATAATTATTATTATTATTATTATTATTATTATTATTATTATTATTTATTTTCCATTTACTCTTGTATACGACTTATTCCATAAAACACATTTTCCTCCTTTGTTTATGTTCTTTTTTTTGAAAAAATATAAAATCAATAATTACGAAAACAAGTTCACATAATACTTTTTTTTAATACAATTTCATTTCTAAAATATTGTTAATATTTCGAAAATATTATTTTTAAAAATAAATAAATTAATGTAATTAATCATTTAAAAGAAACTAATAACCAAAACTCTTATATTCAAAATAATAACTACAATTAATATTATACTATTTTACAAAATAAACACATAAAAATACTACTTTATTTATAGAATAGTCAAAATAATAAAATAAGTAAATATATCGTCAACAATTTGATATAAATTACTAAATCACAATAAATATGCATAAAATAACCATGTTATTGAAAATATATAAAATAAAGGAAATCAATATCAATATTACTAATAACTCATTATAATTATTTATAAAATAAATAATTTAAATTTTATTTGATTAGAAATAATTAAATATAATTAAGTGCACATTTAACATTAGTGAAACGCATAAGAAAATATCACATTAATTACGAACACACGCGTAGATGTAAAATTACACTTAACTACTATTATTTTTTAAAAAATATATAAAAAAAAAATATAATATTTGTTAATTATATTACTCATTTAGTCCAATATGTATAACATTTACACATCATAGAAAGCATATGTATGAAGAAAAGTAATTGTAAAATTAATCAACATATACTCTAAAATAATATAAACACCAAATTAATTATTTAAAATATAATTAAATTTATAAAATAGCTTATTATAAAATTTGGGAAGTTAAACTCAATACCCTCAAGTACAACATTTATGAAGATAAACAAATGTGTAACACATCATCATTTACTTATTCCACTCATAGCAAATACCACTCCTACATGGTCCTACTTGCTCTATAAACCAATGGCAATTTTCACATAACACTCTACCTTGTATGTGTACGTCAAGCCATTTAATTTCACCATTCCAGTTAAAGGAACAATAGAATTGTGTTCTCCCAAAAAAACTTTCTTTAAAAGAAAAACCAAACCTTTGATTAAACTTAAGAACATGAACCCCAAGATCATCATCAGTAGATTTGCAATGAACAACTAAGTCCACACGGGATTCCAATATGTTAGTAATAGTCACATGAATTCCAAGAACATTGTGCATATACAATAACATCAACACACATATCAAAATAATTTTTGGGATAAATAAATACATTGCACCTTCAATTAATCTTTTCCTTAAAAGTGAATAATCTATAATATATGAAAGTTAAAATAATTGATTGCAGAAGATCATATATATTATAGAATGATTTTGGAAGGAATGAAAAAATATAAAAAAAATAAATTATTAAAAGTAATATTTTACGAGTATAAATAATTAATAACCGTTTGTTATAAATAGTAAGTAAAAGTCATACTATTTGAATATTCCTATCAAGTCAATCAAACTAAGCTATTCAAATCTATTAATAAAAACTATTAACCAATATAAAATTTATCGAAAGCCTAAATAAACTAGTAAATACCGATATGGTTTAGTTATACATAATGTCTTAGGTTTGAATCATTAAAAAATTAGAATTTTCACATTAAATGAACCTAAAGAAACTTATATGTTACTTAAACACCACCTATAAATTAAAATTTTTAAGTGTAAATTCTATATTGTTAAACTTTATTAAAGTAGAATTTTCACATTCATAAAATTTAATTTATATAATACTTTAGATTTTTGAATACATTTAAAATATTATTGATTTTTATTATTATTTAATAGATAAAAATTTGACTAAAGAGAGAAGATGGAGAGGAAATAGGTTATGGATGCGGTGGTGTATACGAAGTAGAAGAAGATGGGAAACGGTCTTCCACTTTTTTTCCTTTTTTTTTTGTTCGTTATTATAATAATAATAATAATAATAATAATAATTATTATTATTATAATTATTATAATTATTATAATTATAATTATTATAATTATAATTATTATAATTATTATTATTATAATTATTATTATTATTATTATTATTATATTATTGATGTTTATGATTATTTAATAGATAAAAATTTGACTAAAGAGAGAAGATGGAGAGGAAATAGGTTATGGATGCGGTGGTGTATACGAAGTTGAAGAAGATGGGAAACGGTATTCCCTTTTTTCCTTTTTTTTTTGTTCGTTATTATTATTATTATTATTATTATTATTATTATTATTATTATTATTATTATTATTATTATTATTATCATTATTATCATTATTATTATTATTATTATTATTATTATTATTATTTATTTTCCATTTACTGTTGTATATGACTTATTCCATAAAACACATTTTGCTCCTTTGTTTATTTTATTTTTTTGAAAAAATATAGAATCAATAATTACCAAAACAAATTTACTTACTTTTTTTTAATACAATTTCATTTCAAAAATATTGTTAATATTTCGAAAATATTATTTTATAATATAGATTAATTTATGTAATTAATCATTTAAAAGAAACTAATAACCAAAACTTTTATATTCAAAATAATAACTACAATTAATATTATACTATTTTACAAAATAATCACATAAAAATACTACTATCTTTATAGAATAGTCAAAATAATAAAATAAATAAATATATCGTCAACAATTTGATATAAATTACTAAATCACAATAAATATGCATAAAATAACCATGTCATTGAAAATATATAAAAATAAAAGGAAATCAATACCAATATTACTAATGTGTCCTGTCTTCCCACATTCAAAACATGTTATTTTGTTGTCACGAGTCTTTGAGCTTGAGGGCTTTCTTGACTTGCCATCTTTCTTTTTCAGAAATTTCTTGAATTTTCTGACCAACATACCTTTCTCAGGCTCTTCATCAGATTCACTTTCTGAATCATCAGTATCTGGCTCAGATTTCACTTTGTGAGTTTGAGCCTTCAGTGAAAGTCCTTTGCTTTTCCTATTAGGTTGTTCTGACTCATCTAATCTGGGCAGTTCCATCTTATGCTCCCTGAGCTTTCCAAATAGAGTGGCAATAGTCATGTTTGCAAGATCCTTTGATTCAGCAATGGCAGTGATCTTGGGTTGCCATTCTCTTGTCAAGCATCTCATTACTTTTCCTATTTGTTGCTCATTGTCCACAATTTTTCCTAGAGCATGTAGATTGTTGATGAGATGAGTGAACCTTGTCTGCAAGTCATTGATTGACTCATCCTTTTTCATGTTGAACAATTCATACTTATGTATTAGAGTATTTGTTCTGGCTCTTTTGACATCTGTAGTACCTTCATGTGTTTCCTGAAGTGTGTCCCACATTTCCTTTGCAGTCTTGCAGTTTGACACCCTAAAGAATTCGTCGGCGCTTAAGGCAGAGGTAATAAAGTTTTTAGCCTTAGCATTGTATCCAACCTTTTTCTTGTCATCCGCAGACCAGTCTGATCTGGGCTTAGGAATTGTTGATTCACCTGTGCCAGCTAGGGTTGGTACAAAAGGACCATCTATAACAGCTTCAAGAACGTCAAGACTGCATGCTTCAAGAAAGATCAACATCCTCTCCTTCCAATACATGTATACTGCTCCATTGAATGCTGGAGGCCTTGTCAATGATGCTCCTTCTCCTAGAAAATCTGCAGAGGACATTTTATCTTTTATGACAGTTAGTCTACACAAAGAACAGGCTCTTGATGCCAATTGTTAGGAATAATGGCCTCTGTTAGTTTAAAGATATACGAGTTATTAAACAAATTATCAAAGATTGGTAGCGGAATATATTCAGGAGCAATGATTAACACAGTTGCAATGTTATAATTATATGAGAACAGAAACAATGCTTAATTAAAAATGTTAATCAAGACATAAAATCATTAATTCATACATTCAAGAATATACATTTATGTAATATCAAAATAAAGAGTAGGGATAAGAAACAAGTGCACCAACATTTATACTGGTTCAGCTATCAGTTTGATAGCCTACATCCAGTCCTGAAATCCAACAAGATTTCAGCCTTTTCCAATAGAATGAATAGAGAACTTTTTACAGATTGTCCAGCTTCCACAAAGCCTATCTATCTAACTCACTCACTCTTGTTTCGATACCACCTGATCCTTGGAGTTAATCACCAAACTCACACAAGATCCAGGTGAAGCTTCTTCTTGATGATCTCACATCAACAAAGATAACTACCAGTTTCCTTACTGGATTTCTAAACCTACAATTTACAGAAAATATTCTTTTTCAAAGAATATCAAGCCTTTGACTCAATCACTACAATATCTCACACAAAAAGTATTTAGCCAATGGATATTTTGTGTGTTGTAAAAACTTTTCTCTCAAAGTGTTTTTCAAAGGTATTCAAAAGTTGTGAAAGTTATTTTCAAAAGTGATTGAATCAGCTTATATATATTCAGAAAAACACCAGGACAATCGATTGCTCAATCGATTTTATAATGTTTTAAAGCTAGGTAAATCGATTGCCCAATCGACTTTCGCATGTCTTGTTTTTCTTGAATCTTGATCATATAAGCATGAATCGATTTGCCAATCGATTCTTTTAATACATGAATAAGAACTGATGCTATGATTGTATCAGAATCGATTGAGTAATCGATTATAGGTGTTTTGTTCCAACAACGAGATCAAAAACAATCGATTGCTCAATCGACTCCATAATCACAGTCATAATCGATTTGGCAATGAGCTGAATCCTTTCTGTAACTTAAACAATAGCTTCAATCGATTCGTCAATCGATTGTGCTGATCACAGTGACTCAGACTTTTACATCAATCGATTTTCCAATCGATTGTGCTGATCAAAGTGACTCAGATATT
>NC_021162.2:37250744-37256993 GCF_000331145.2 Cicer arietinum | reverse complement strand
AGAACTTATTCCTGATTTAAAAACTTTGTCACAATCGATTTGTCAATCGATTGATTCGATAAATGGTTGGTTCTGTGATTTGCAAAATCGATTGATGTAGTGAAAACTCAGGTTTCACTAAAAACCTTTAACCAATCGATTTACCAATCGATTTATGTAGTGAAAACTCTTGTTTTGAGTCAGACAATCGATTTATCAATTGATTCATCAATTGACTTATTAGTTGATTGATTTATATTCATTGGCAAAGACTTAAGCATGAGACCATAGTGATTAGTCTAATAAACTAACTACTATGACACCTAATTACACTACACACAATTGCATCTTTCTCAAGCATATCCTCCAACTTTGGTTGATTCCTTGAGTTGCAAGCTTTTGTTCCAAATGTATGGTGTCTGCTTGTTTGCCTGAAATGTTTCTCAATTCAATTCATTAGATCAATCAAATATTTCATATGTACTGTATGTTTGGGAATTAAATCAAAAACATGATCAGGGAAGCTCATGACTTACATGGCTGAGCTCCTGTAATAACGCCAATCGATTGCCAAATCGATTTTGAGGAATTGCTTTTAAAAGAATCGATTTGGGAATCGATTTCCCTGCATGTTTTTCTTAAAACCACATAAACTAATTCAATCACATTCACACACAACACCATAACATAACAATTAGCAATTACCACACAATCACTATGACAACTTGAGTTTCGAAACAGTTTTACAATCAATTTCACTTACACACAATTTGTTCCAAAACATAGACACTTAGTACAATCATCACAATCACAATGACATCTCAAGTTCAAACACTCAATCATACACTTGAATCAAACACGACTCGTGTGTCAAGCATCCTAATGCAATGCGTATATGCCAAAATGCATGGACTCGGAATTCCAAACCAAAACCCTCCTCGAAGGGCCGTAAATCATAATTGTACCGCCTATCGCAGGCCAAAGTACCAACTATCAGGGGTCTGCCCGATTTACTAAAAAGCGTAAACCATAAACGTACTGCCTATCACGGGCCCGTACCGTTTACCGAGGCGCCACCTATCACGAGTCTGCACGGTTTACTAAAAAGAACGTAAATTGTAAATGTACCGCCTATCACAGACCAAAGTACTATTTACCAAGGTGCCACCTATCACGGGTCTGCACAATTTACAAAAAAACGTAAACCATAAACGTACTGCCTATCACGGGCCCGTACCATTTACCAAGGTGCCACCTATCACGGGTCTACACGGTTTACAAAAACGTAAATCATAAATATACCGCCTTTCACAGGCCAAAGTACTATTTATCAAGGTGCCACCTATCACGGGTATGCACGATTTACAAAAATAATGAAAATGCATGAGCATATACTGACTCCATCCAGGACAATCGTTAAGCAAATGCAGATATTAAAAGATTCCCCATTTTTAATACTCATTTAACTTAAACGATTTTCAAAACAAACATTAAGTAAACAAGACATTAAGAGATTCCCCATTCTTAATACTCATTTAACTTAAACGATTTTCAAAACAAACATTAAGTAAACAAGACATTAAGAGATTCCCCATTCTTAATACTCATTTAACTTAAACGATTTTCAAAACAAACATTAAGTAAACAAGACATTAAGAGATTCCCCATTCTTAATACTCATTTAAATCTAATGGTTTTCAAGTTCCACACAAAACAAACTCAAACATATTATCAAATTCAATCCACGATTCACACCAAAACACATCAATTCATTTCTCCACAAAATCCAACCATACACATATTAAATTTCATAAGCATGAATTATGAACACGTCAAACTTCATTTACTCAAATTCATACACCAATGGGTTAAATTCATTTTCCGCGAAACATTCATCAATATCACCAAAACCTAACTCTAAGATTTTACCCATAAAGCCTTAAATTCATTTTCCCCAAATCAACACTTTAACCCTAACAAAATTCTTTCCCACACAACCACATATAAGTCCCTAAATGCAAACTAGAAGTTTGGAAGGAGCCCTTACCTTTACGTTAGCTTTAACGTGCGATTACGGTACCGCGAGTAAATCCGGTAAAATCTCCGCTCGCAACGTCGCTTCCAAAGTTGGTTCCCTAGAACCGTAGCGTGGTAATGAACAACTTTCCCTTCTATCTCTTTGCGAAATGAAGCTTAGATCTAGATGAAACGGGAAGGTTTGTGTTTGACGGTTTTGAAATCCCTAACATCGTTTTTCTTCGTTTTCGAAACAACGAGGAAGTATGAAGCTGAGAAATCATTGCTTTCTTACCCACCAAGCCTTGGGTTTCTATTCTTGAACAAAAGGAAGAAACGAAAATGAAAATGGAAGAAGGAGGAAGAAGGGGGTCTTTCTTTTCTTTCTAACGCGAGGCAGAGGAAGAAGATGGACTTTCTTTCCCTTTTCCTTTCTTTCTTTTTCCTTCCTTTCTATTTCTTTTCTTTCTATTTCCTTCTCTTTTCCCTCCACACAAACATATATACATATATATGTATTTATATTTATTAATTACTTTTAACAAATATCTCCAAATATCTAGATATTTATTAAAATTACCATTTCAACCATAAGGCATTAAATTCTTCGTAAAGGATTCATCGTACTTAATTTGATTTATTTATCGACGAGTAATTTTAATCGGGCATCAAATATCTTTTTGGTCATATAAACTCCAAAATATTAATAACTTTGGCTAAAAAGCCTCCGAGTTCAATACCAAAATACACTAAAATACATAAAGTATACTTTAAAAGTATGGGTCTTACACATTAGGGTGCTTGGCACGTGAGTCATGTTTGATTTAATGTTATGATTACGTATGTAAACTCAAGTGGTTGTTGTGTTTGTGCTGCTAAGTGTGATTGTTTGGATTTGTGTGCATGTGTTGATTGATTGCGAAACCACGCGAGTCACGTTTGATTTAAAGTTATGATTGCGGGTATAAACTCAAGTTGTTGTTGTGATTGTGCCATAATTGCTAAGTGTGATTGTTTGGATATGTGTGGAAGTGTTGATGGATTGTGAAACCTCTTTAAAAGTTGATTTTTGTTGTTTTCAGATGTGTCTGCTTTGCCTTTTGATTTGGTTGTTTCCACACCTGCTAAGACTTTGACAGTAAATTATGCAAGTTTACATTGTCAAATAACTATTAAGAATAGGGATTTCTTGGTTAATTTGATTTGTTTACCTCTACAATCACTCAAGGTCATTCTCGATATGGATTGGATTTCGTATCATTATGTGACATTGGATTGTGCTCGCAAAGTGGTTCTTTTCCCTGAACCAGGAGTTGTTAAGTATCTAGCTGCTAACAAACTCGGAGTGTCGCTAAGAGAAGGAACTCATGAGTTTTTGTCTTTGGCTAATGTGGAGGAAAAGATAAATGTGAACATAGAGGATGTGATACTTGTTAATGAGTACAGGGACGTATTTCCAGCAGAAAGTCCAAGATTGCCACTGGTAAGAGGATGTGATACTTGTTAATTTCGCCATTGGAATTAAATGAGATCAAAGGCCAAATTGAAGATTTATTGGAGAAGAAATTTATTAGACCAAGTGTATCACCATGGGGAGCTCCGATGTTGCAGTTAAGAAGAAGGACGGAAGCTCACACTTATGTGTGGATTATAGACCGCTTAATAAGACTCGTTATCCTTTGCCACGTATCGATGATTTGATGGATCAGTTGAGAGGAGCCGCAATATTTTCGAAGATTGACTTGAAGTCGGTTTACCATCAGATTCGAGTAAGGGAAGGAGATATTCAAAAAACTGCTTTCAGAACTTGTTATGGACATTATGAATATCTTGTTATGGCGTTTGGAGTTACCAATGCACCAACAATTTTTATGGACTACATGAACATAATCTTTACTCCATTTCTAGATAAATTTGTTGTGGTGTTCATTGATGATATATTAATTTATTCAAGGACTAAGGAAGAACATGGAGAACATTTGCGCCAAGTTCTTGAAATTTTACGCCAGAAGCAATTGTATGCCAACCTATCGAAGTGTGAGTTTTGGCTAGAAGAAGTGAATTTCTTAGGACATGTGATAACCAAGGAATGAGTCATTGTGGATCCGGCTAAGATTGAGGAGGTTCTTGCTTGGAAACAACCTCAGACTATCACTGGCATACGAAGTTTCGTAGGACTAGCAGGGTACTACAGGAGGTTTATTGAAGGTTTTGCTAAGATTGTAGCTCCATTGACACAACTTACCAAAAAAGATCAACCGTTCGCATGGACGAAGAAGTGTGAGGAAAATTTTCAGTTACTAAAGAAAAACTTGACGACCTCACCAGTATTGGTATTACCGCCATAAGAAGAACCATATCAAGTTTACTATGATGCGTCTCACCAAGGTTTGTGATGTGTTTTGATGCAACACAAGAAAGCTGTAGCTTACGCCTCAAGGCAATTGAAGATTCATGAAAGAAACTATCCTACTCCTGACTTGGAGCTTGCTGCTGTAGTTTTTGCATTGAAGATCAGAAGGCACTATTTATATGGATGCACGTTCACAGTGTTTAGTGACCATAAAAGTTTGAAATATTTGTTTGATCAGAAGGAATTGAACATGCGTCAGAGACGATGGATAGAGACTCTCAAGGATTTTGATTTCACACTGCAGTACCACCCTGGGAAGGTCAATGTAGTGGCTGATGCGTTGAGTAGAAGAAGGGTATTGGTGTCTTCAACAATGATGGCTAGACAACAAGAGTTGTGGGAAGCTTTTAGAGACCTACACTTGAACGTAGAGTTTGCACCAGAAATTTTGAAATTTAGAATGATTAAGATTTTGAGTGTACTACTTAAAGACATTGTGAATTCTTAAGATGACGTCTTAATTCAAGAGAAGAGGAACTTAATAATGCAAGGGAAGACAACTGAGTTTAAGATCGAACCAGATGATATTTTGAGATGTAATGGTAGGATTTGTGTACCAGAAATTGCAGATATGAGGAAAACAATTTTAGAAGAGGCTCATAAGAGTAAATTGAGTATTCATCCTAGAGCAACAAAGATGTATTAGGATTTGAGGCAGAATTATTGGTGGCCAGGATTTGAAAGACATGTAGCGGAGTATGTATCAACTTGTTTAACTTGTCAGAAATCGAAGGTGGAACATCAGCGACCTATTGGAATGTTGCAACCTTTAGATATACCTGAATGGAAGTGGAACAACATTTCCATGGATTTTATAACTGGATTGCCGAAAACAAGGAGAAAGAATGATTCTATATGGGTGATAGTGGATCGATTGACTAAATCTGCACACTTTTTACCAATAAAGACCACTTATAAGGTAAATCAGCTAACTGAGATCTACATTGATGAGATTGTAAGATTACACGGAGTACCATCGAGTATCGTATCAGACCGTGACCCAAAGTTCACATCGCACTTTTGGGGAGCATTGCTTGAAGCGTTGGGAGCGAAACTAAGATTGAGTTCAGCTTACCATCCACAAACGGACGGACAGACTGAGAGGACAAATCAGTCCTTGGAAGATCTATTGAGAGCATGTGTATTAGATGATAGAGGAAGTTGGGATGATGTACTTACGTTGGTTGAGTTTACCTACCACAATAGTTTCCATGCAAGTTGTAAGACCCATAATTTTAAAGTATACTTTATGTATTGTAGTGTATTTTGGTATTGAACTCGGAGGCTTTTTAGCCAAAATTATTAATATTTTGGAGTTTATATGATCAAAAAGATATTTTGATGCCGATTAGAATTACTCGTCGATGAATAAATTAAATTAACTGCGGTGAATCTTTTACGAAGAATTTAATGCGTTATGGGTGAAATGGTAATTTAACAAATATATACATATTTTTTTGGAGAGAAAAGAAAAGGAAATAGAAAGGAAAGAAGGAAAAAGAAAGAAGAGAAAAGCAAAGGAAAGAAACACAAAGGAAAGAATGAAAACATTTTTCGTCTCCTTCCTCTCACTGCCTCGCGTGACTCCGTCCCTCCTTCCTCCATTTTTCGTTTTTTCTTTGCTTCCTTTAAGTTCGAGAATTGAAACCCAAGGCTAGTGGGTGAGAAAGATCAAGTTCCCAACTCCTTCCTCCTTCTCAGATTCGAAAACGGAGTTAGGGATTTCAAAACCGTCAAACACAAACCTCCCCGTTTCATCTAGATCTAAGCTTTGTTTCACGAAGAGATAGAAGGGAAAGTTGCTCACTACCACGCTACGGTGCTAGGGAACCAACTTTGGA
>NC_021162.2:37249472-37249967 GCF_000331145.2 Cicer arietinum | reverse complement strand
AATCATGCTGACCCGTGATAGGTGGCACCTCGGTAAACAGTACTGACCCGTGATAGGTGGTACGTTTACGATTTACATTTTTGGTAAATTGTGCTGACCCGTGATAGGTGGCACCTCGGTAACTAGTACTTTGGCATGTGATAGGCGGTACGTTTACGATTTACGGTTTTTCTTTTAGTAAATCGTGCTGACCCGTGATAGGTGGCAACTCGGTAAACAATACTGACTCGTGATAGGTGGTACGTTTATGATATACGCTTTTTAGTAAATTGTGCTGACCCGTGATAGGTGGCACCTCGGTAATTGGTACTTTGGCCTACGATAGGCGGTACAATTTTGATTTACGGCCCTTCGAGGAGGGTTTTGGTTTGGAATTTCGAGTCCATGCATTTTGGCATATACGCATTACATTAGGGTGCCTGGCACACGGGTCGTGTTTGAATCAAGTTTATGATTGAGTGGTTTGAATAGGAATTGTCGTGGTAATTGTGTTGG
>NC_021162.2:37240050-37248552 GCF_000331145.2 Cicer arietinum | reverse complement strand
TGTGGAGCCTTGGTTATAGATTGTAGGTCAACCTGTAAGTTGGGAGTTGTTATCTGATCATGCGTCGGTTTAGGTGGGTTGAGTTGTCAGGTCCGCAATAATTATTATGTGCTGATGTGGTCGGAAGCTAGTTTTGGAATTATTTGAAGTAGTGTTAAGACTCTACTTGATGATGGTTTTATAGGAAAACCATGCCGCCAAGAAGGGATGACGTTCCAAGAGCCAATACCTATTAGACGATCGAATGGTAGAGGCTATGAATAACATGGCTGCTTCTGTTGCTGCACAGACTGCTGCCAAGACGCAACGTGATCTTGAAAAGAGGGGAAGAGAGATCCGTGCTGCAGAGTCAAGAGGATTGGAAGACTTCCGTCGTTACAATCCTCCCAAGTTTAAGGGGGATGAAAATTCAGAGAAAGCGGATCAATGGATCCAAGAAGTGGAGAAGATCTTCGAAATGATTAACTGTCAGGCAGAAGTGAAGGTCAACTATGCCACTTATATGCTATTAGGGGATGCTGAGTACTGGTGGAGGAGTGCAAGACTGTTGATGAGATTAGCTCACGAGGAGGTGAACTGGGAATCATTCAAAAGGAAGTTTTTAGACAAATACTTCCCGATGAGTACCAGGACTAAGTTGGGTGATGATTTCCTGAAACTGCATCAGGGGAACATGACCGTGGGTGAATATGCTGCTAAGTTTGAATCGCTATCGAGATACTTCAGGTTTTTCCGTGAAGAGATTGATGAACCATTCATGTGTCGTCGTTTCCAAGACGGACTAAAGTATGAGATTCAAGACTCCGTCTTACCCTTGGGAATTCAACGTTTCCAAGCGCTTGTAGAAAAATGTAGAGAAGTGGAAGATATGAAAAATAAGAGGGCTAGCCGAGGAGGGAATTTTAATTCAGGAGGCCCTAGTCGGGTGAATTATCAGAACAAGGTTAAGCAAGTTGCTAAACCTTATAGAATTCAAACAGAGTGATCATGTATTTCTGAGAGTCACGCTTACGACTGGAGTTGGTAGAGCCTTGAAATCGAAGAAATTGACTCCAAAATTCATTGGACCATATCAGGTTTCTGCACGAATTGGACCGATTGCTTATCGGATTGCATTGCCTCCGATATTGTCCAATATTCATGATGTGTTTCATGTGTCACAGTTAGAGAAATATCTTGCAGATCCGTCTCATGTGATCAAACAAAACACAATTCAACTGAAGGATAACTTGTCATTTGAAGTATTACCTGTAAGAATTGATGATAGGAAGATTAAGCAGTTAAGGAACAAGGATGTTTCGTTGGTCAAGGTAATTTTGAACCCAACTACTGGAGATGTGACATGGGAATTGGAGAGCAAGATGAGGGAACAACACCCTGAGTTGTTTATTGACGCGTAGTTTCGAGGACGAAACTAATTTTAGGGGGTAGTAATGTAAGACCCCTAGTTTTAAATTCTAATTTATATACTTGGTGTATTTTGGTATTGAACTCTAAGGCTTTTTAGCCAAGTTATTGTTATTTTGTGAGTTTAATTCCCAAAAATATCTTTTGATGCCCGATTAAAATTATTCGTCGATAAATAAATTAGATTAAGTGTAGTTAATCTTTTGTCGAAAAGAAAATTTTCTGAGATGCATCGTTTTTCAGAAAAATTCATCTGCCAATTGAATTGCGGCGAGAGAAGATATTTTTCTGAAAAAGTGGTTTAAGAAGTGATGGGTATTTTGGTAATTTTTAATTTTTACAAATATCTAGATATTTATTATATATATATATATATATATATATATATATATATATAAAGGAATAGGAAGGAAAGGAATTAGAAAAGAAAAGAGAAACAGAACCTGAGCTTCACGAACTTCCCCTTCCTTTCTCTGCTTCCAGTTTCGAAAAACCAAAACCCGTAAACTCAAACCTCCATTTTTCTTCAACTTTTAAGCTTCATTTCAAGAAGTGACAGAAGGTAAAGTTGCTCCTTGCCACGACGCGGTGCTAGTGAGTTAACTTTGGAAGCGATGACTTGAGCGAAGTTTTCACAAGAATTAATTACAATACCGTAATCGCGTGTTAGAGCTATCATTAAGGTAAGGGTTCCTTCCAAACTTTTAGTTTGCATTTAGGAAATTATTTGTGATTTTGTGGAATAGAAATTTGATGTATTTGAGGTGTAGATTTGTGGAAAATAAATTTGATGTGTTTGAGTTTTCAAATTAATGAGTTTGAATTGAAGTTGAAATTTATGTTAATTTATTTATTTATTTTTTTTTCTTCTCTTTTTTTTCTCCTTTTGATTCTCGATTCTGTTTTAGTTGATTAAATTGATTGGAATCTTGAATTTATGTGTTGATGACTTCATCAATTCATTTTTTTATGGAGAAGAGATTGAAACAAAATGTTGCACTCAAGCTGCTTGATGTTATGTTTAGCTTGATTGAATTTTGTTTTTCACGACTAAACTTGATTTTAATGGATGCTTAATTTATTTGCCTTGGTTAATCCTTTTCTAGATACATTTCTAGTAGCGAATACATGAATTTCATTTAAGCTTTTAAGTGGAATTCTAAATGAAGAACTAAATTAACATTGGATGTTCCTTTGAGATTAATGATAAGTTAAACCCAAGAATTGTTAATCCCTTGTATTGTTGTTATAAATCATTGTTTTCAATTCTACCTGTTTATGTAGTTATCCCCTCGATATTTTAATGTTGTTGTGGTGATTTATGGTTGAAAATTTGGGAGATTGAATATGTGTGATTAATGTTTGAAAATTTGTGGTGATTGATTATTGAACTTTGTATGGATTTTGTGGTTTTTAAATTGATCGAATTTAATGTAAATTGTGGATTAAACTTGATGTGTGTGGTGAAAATAAATGTTTGAGTATGCTCTGTGTGGAATTTGAAAATCATTAATGTTAAAATGAGTATTAAAAATGGGGAATCTTTTAATGGTTACATTTACTTATTGATTGTCATGGAAAGAGTCAGAGTATGCTCATGCATATTATTGTACATGGTGATCGGATTGGCCATGATGATAGTGGTGACCGGATGGGCCACAAGATGATGCCATGTGATTTGTTGGTTCATCTTATCCGTGCGGGGATTGTCGCGTCGTGCTGAACCCTAAACCCCAAATAATTTTTTTTTTTATAAAGAGTATCACGTAATCATAAACATGTCACATAAATCCAAAATTTTCATCAAACATAATGACATCGAAATCATAATATCAACAACATAATCCTTTTTGAAGTACACATACTTATGTTTCAAATGTAGTACAAATATAGTCCCCACCCGATGTCACTATCAGAGCGGGAATTCCCAAAATAAATATACTCAAAATAACATCAATACAATGCGTATAAATAGAGTCTTCAGGACATGATGACTCCCGCCTCTCCAATGGTACTAGTCATCACCTGTAATTTACAACTCGTCTGCGTCCATCGCAAACGCCAAACACAAACAACGAGGGGTGAGTATCGAAATTATGTAGCAGTGTAAAATACACGAGGAGAACACGGAAACAATCAAATTATCACAATCTCAAAACAGTCAAGTGTATAATATCAACAACTTATCAAATTCATTCATAATAAGACAATCAAAATAATGAAATGTTATGCATGTCCTATACTCTATACTTCATCATTTGGTACCATTCTACTCTGAAGTACTTGGTTAGGAGGCCTGATACTATGCCACTACAAGAGTGGACGGACAATTCATGAATGGCCAAGTCCTCATAGATCCCCTCAACTCAACCCGAGACACATATACGCGACAGTCGGGGTACTCTTGTGTTGCACGGTAGTTCCCGGCCTTAGGGAATAACCCACTAATCCACTTAGGAATTCCCCACTAGGTGTACCCCCAAGGTCTATCAGTCTTACCTTACAGTTCGACTGTAGCCCTCCACGATCAGGCTCATTCAGTTGTACTTCCCCGAATTACTAGGTTTGTCAGACCCTCCCTATATGATGACAAAACAATCCTAACTCCAAAATCTACAACACCTATCTCAGACTTACTCGATCATCACTACTCACTAAGTTTCAGTTTGACTTCACAATATTCATCATTATATATATTTATCAGTTAGTCACAATAAAATCACAATATTTGGTTTACACTACTCACAATACACAATCCAATTTCATCAATCACATAATAAGGAATTCAATCGGTGACACATTCTAGTAATATCACAAATTCAATCAAGTAACAAAACATTCAAGTTCATATCATTCATACATTAACAATCAACATAAGATTTCATAAAATCAAACAACATGCAATCTTAATATAAATAAATTCACGACAATTCTACAAGTTGCTAAATTATATTTTTAGTCCTCACTATTACCATTCACATCTTATCAATTAATTATTATTACTCAATAGGGCTCAACTGTACGTAGTAAGCCCCGAATGAACATTTGGAAATTTCAGCATTCCCGTTCATCTCACGTTATTTTATACTCATAAGATCGAACCTCATTCCACCCCTTACCTCAACTGAAGATTGCTTCCAATGAATCTGATCTGCTAACGGGTCGTGTCTTTGTCGGTCGTCGTCTGTAATAGTCCGCGAGAGAATTATAGCCACATAACCACCAAATACAAATAAATTACTTACGATAAATAAACAAATGAATAAATAAATATATAAAAAATAAATAAATAAAGAAATAATTAATTAATAAATAAGTAAATTAATAAAAAAATAATAAAAATAAGTAAATAAATAAATAGATAAATACGTAAATGAATAAATAAATACGTAAATGAATAAATAAATGATAAAATAAATAATAAATAAATAGATAAGTGATGGAATAGTAGAATAATAAATAAGTAAATGAATGAATAAATACTAAAATAGATAAATAAATAAGTAAATGAATAAATAAATATTAAAATAAATAAATAAGTAAGTAAATGAATAAATAATTAAATAAATTATAAAATAAGTGATAAATAAATAAATAAGTAAATGAATAAATAAATAATAAAATAAATAATAAATAAATACGTAAATGAATAAATAAATGATACAATAAATAATAAATAAATAGATAAGTTGTTGAATAGTAGAATAATAAATAAATAAATAAGTAAATGAATGAATAAATACTAAAATAGATAAATAAATAAGTAAATGAATAAATAAATAATAAAATAAATAAATAAGTAAGTAAATGAATAAATAATTAAATAAATTATAAAATAAGTGATAAATAAATAAATAAGTAAATGAATAAATAAATAATAAAATAAATAATAAATAAATACGTAAATGAATAAATAAATGATACAATAAATAATAAATAAATAGATAAGTTGTTGAATAGTAGAATAATAAATAAATAAATAAGTAAATGAATGAATAAATACTAAAATAGATAAATAAATAAGTAAATGAATAAATAAATAATAAAATAAATAAATAAGTAAGTAAATGAATAAATAATTAAATAAATTATAAAATAAGTGATAAATAAATAAATAAGTAAATGAATAAATAAATAATAAAATAAATAAATAAGTAAGTAAATGAATAAATAATTAAATAAATTATAAAATAAGTGATAAATAAATAAATAAGTAAATGAATAAATAAATAATAAAATAAATAATAAATAAATACGTAAATGAATAAATAAATGATACAATAAATAATAAATAAATAGATAAGTTGTTGAATAGTAGAATAATAAATAAATAAATAAGTAAATGAATGAATAAATACTAAAATAGATAAATAAATAAGTAAATGAATAAATAAATAATAAAATAAATAAATAAGTAAGTAAATGAATAAATAATTAAATAAATAAAAAAATAAGTGATAAATAAATAAATAGTAAATAAATAAATTATCTAAAAAAAATAGATTGCCTACTGTTTGTTCTACAACTCACAGAAAGATGTAATAAACAAATGAGAATGTGAGGAAAACAAACTAAAGCAGAGAGGATAGAGAAACTGCTACCGATGCATATATACACATTGCAATTTTTGGCATTCTGTGTGCATGTACCATTTATTTGGCTTCTTTATAAATAATAGATAATATATGCTATTCAAATTTCAAGGGAGGAGTAATGAACTTTAAACTGACTCAACATACATTTATTCAATTCAAACACAACAAAGATATAAACCTTGTTTCTCACACTGAATGTTACGACCCTACGAAATGACTAGTGAAACAAATTAAAATTGGAAGTATCATATCACTATTGTCTGGAGGAGAAAAGGCAAATTCACACGACAAACTTTTTAGTTTATAATACATGATATTAACCATTTACGAAGGATGTATGAGACTATGATGTAAATAAGAAGTTACATCAATGCACCTAAATTGTTGTTTGCTATCGCCACTAAATTTGTGAAAACATTGCTTCAAGAATATAGTTCGAATGGAAGATAATTGTTATAATAATAAAAAGGGAATGTTCAGATTAGCACTAAAAAACCCTGTTGAAAAAAATTTCGTCCTCAAAATTTACCTGACGGAAACAGTTTTGGATAAGAATCGCGCATCTGGCTTTTGACCTCCCACGTAACACTTTCACCAGTAGCACCTCCCCAGACAACCTTAACCAATGAAATCGTTTTACCCCTTAATTCTTTGGTCTTTTGGTCCTCGATCCGTAGCGGTAAGGTCTCAAAAGTTAGATTCTCTTTTATTTGGACCTTGTCTGACTCAATCACGTGCGAGGGATCAAAAATGTACTTGCGAAGTTGAGACACATGAAGACACTATGAAGATTAGAAAGAGAAGGAGGTAACGCAATCTGATATGCCACGTTACCGACACGTTTAAGAATCATGTAAGGTCCTATAAGCCGAGGAGTAAGCTTTCGCATTTTTAATGCCCGACCAACCCCAGTTGTTGGAGTAACTCTCTGAAATACATGATCACCTTCTTGAAATTCGAGGTTTTTCCTTCTTTTATCATGGTAACTCTTTTGTCTACTCTGAGATGCTCTCATCTTTTCCTGAATCATTTTTACCTTATCAGTAGTTTGTTGAACAATCTCAGGTCCTAACACAAGGTTATCACCCGTCTCAAACCAACACAGAGGGGTCCTACACCTTCTCCCATACAACGCCTCAAAAGGGGCCATTCCAATGCTAGAGTGGAAACTATTGTTATAGGTAAACTCTATAAGTGGCAAAAAGTTATCCCAACTTCCATTTTGTTCCAACACACAAGCTCTCAACAAGTCTTCTAGGGATTGATTGGTTCGCTCAGTTTGACCATCTGTTTGTGGGTGGTATGCTGAACTCATCCTAAGGTTCGTACCTAAAGCGCTTTGTAAACCTTGCCAAAACTTAGAGGTAAACCTAGGATCTCTGTCCGAGACCATACTTGATGGGATTCCATGCAACTTCACAATTTCCTTTATGTATATTTCAGCTAACCTTTCCATAGAATAAGTTATGTTTATCAGAATAAAGTGAGCAGATTTAGTTAATCTATCCACAATAACCCAAATACTATCGTACCTTTTTGGAGTTCGAGGTAGGCCTACAACAAAGTCCATAGAGATGTTATCCCACTTCCATTCGGGAATACTCAAAGGTTGCATCAAACCTGAAGGTTTTTGATGTTCTACCTTAGATTTTTGGCAAGTCAAACAAGCATACACAAATTCAGCAACATCTCTTTTCATTTTAGGCCACCAAAATATCTTCTTGAGGTCCTTATACATCTTTGTGGCTCCAGGGTGAATACTTAGACAACTCCTATGTCCTTCCTCTAAGATCATCTTTCTTAACTCCTCTACATCGGGAACACAAATCCTCTCCTTAAATCTCAAAATTCCATCCACACCTATTTTAAAGTCAGGTTATCTCCCTTGGTCAATCGACTGTAACTTATCTAAAAGATACAAATCCAACTTCTGACTCTTTTCAATCTCTTCCAATAGTCCACTAGTTACCTTCAACATTCCCAATTTAATACTTTCTGGTGTCACTTCACAAACTAAACTAAGGTCTCTAAATTGTCCCAACAACTCACTATGCTTAACCATTAAAGCGGACACACTCAAAGTCTTCCTACTCAAGGCACCAGCCACTACATTGGCCTTTCCAGGATGATAGTTAAGCTCAAAATCAAAATCTTTAAGAAATTCCATCCACCTACGTTGTCTCATGTTCAACTCCTTATGGTAAAAAAGATACTTAAGGCTCTTATGGTCACTAAAAACCTCAAATCTAGATCCATATAAATAATGTCTCCACATCCTAAGTACAAAGACAACTGTTGCTAGTTCTAGGTCATGGGTAGGGTAGTTTCTCTCATGAATCTTCAGTTGCCTAGAAGCATATGCTACTACCTTTCCATCCTGCATAAGTACTCCACCTAATCCGGAACCACACGCATCACAATATACTACAAAAGGTTCACTCAGGTCAGGTAATACTAAGATTGGTGCAAAGGTCAATCATTTCTTAAGCTCTTGGAAACT
>NC_021162.2:37237633-37238836 GCF_000331145.2 Cicer arietinum | reverse complement strand
TACCTGGTACAAGGTCAATGCTAAACTCAATTTCACGCTCTGGTGGTAAACTAGTGACATCTTCAGGGAATACTTCAGGGAATTCGCACACAATAGGAACATCTCGTATTACCAATTTTTCTTCAAATTCCAATGAGGCTAGGATCATGTATAACTGGGCATCTTCTTTCAAGAGTGCCTTCACTTGGTTGGTGGATATATTGCTAGGCTTATCCCTCTCTTCTGACTCCATGAATTCAATGGTTTTACTAAAAAAATCTACGCGGACACGGTTGGCAGATAGCCAATCCATACCAAGAATCACATCAACCAGACGCAAAGGTAAACACACTAAGTCAACTCGGAAGTCCCTTCCATAGACATGGATAGAAATGTCAAGACAAACACTAGAGGTATCAACAGAATCACTAGTTGGGGTATTCACAATCAAATCATATCGTAAACGAGATACAGGTAGTCCTAAACGTCTAACACAGTCAAAAGACACAAAGGAATAAGTGGCACACAATCAAATAGTACAAATAAAGGAGTATCACTTATGAGACATGTACCTTGGATCAAGTTGTCTTTCTCAGACACTCCTACACCACTGAGGGCAAAGACTCTTCGATTGGATTTAGGTCGGCTAGCTTGGGAACTCTGGTTTCCAGTTTGTGGAGTCTTCCTTGGGTAGGGGCATGTGGTGCTAATGTGGCCTTGTTGCTGACAATTAAAACAAGTAATTCCAACATCTCTACATTCATATGCCATGTTACCCTGCTTACCACACATGTGACATCGGATTGGAGTAGCTGGATCACCATTACTACCATTGTGGTTGCGCGATACTTGACTCATGTTGTTATTATTTCTGTTACTAACTCCTCGTCCATTGGGGTTTCCTCTACCACTCCCATAACTATAACTGTTTCCATTTCCTTTTCCGTTACCACTACTAGCTCCTTTTCCAACTGAAAAACTGTATGGTTGGTAATTCGGACGACTTCCAGATTTACTAGGAGGAAAGGAGTAAGGTTTTCCTCTATTATGATGCATAGGCCTCTTGTCCTTCATGGTTCCAGTGTTTCGGTAATGTGCCTTTTCAGCACGACTATCCTCATCATAAATCCTACTCTTATTCACCAGGGTAGGAAAGTCACGGATCTCTTGCATTCCAACCTATTTCTTAATCTCTGGTCTGAGTCCCATTTCAAACTTGATGCA
>NC_021162.2:37233874-37237080 GCF_000331145.2 Cicer arietinum | reverse complement strand
GAGTAGCAGCTTGCGCAGAGGCTTGTGCAGTAGCTTGAGATTCAGCCAAAGCTTGGAGAGCCTGCACTGTAACTCCTGCCAGGGACTCCAGAGCCTCAGCAATCGCAGCATCATTCCTTCCACCAGCCATCACTACCTACATCAATCAGATAAGCCAATCGAATATAGTGAGACATTTAGGGAAGTGAGGAACTAACTTAGCTCTACAATACTAACACAATAATGACCATAACTACAAAATACATAACAGAGTACACAAGGAAACATAGCGAACACATAACACATTTACGGTTTGATTGGACAAACCAGCTCTGATACCACTAATGTGACACCCTAAACCCCAAATAATTTTTTTATTTATTTATAAAGAGTATCACGTAATCATAAACATGTCACATAAATCCAAAATTTTCATCAAACATAATGACATCGAAATCATAATATCAACAACATAATCCTTTTTGAAGTACACATACTTATGTTTCAAATGTAGTGCAAATATAGTCCCCACCAGATGTCACTATCAGAGCGGGAATTCCCAAAATAAAAATACTCAAAATAACATCAATACAATGCGTATAAATAGAGTCTTCAGGACATGATGACTTCCGCCTCTCTCTCCTGATGGTATTAGTCATCACCTGCAACTTACAACTCGTCTGCGTCCGTCGCAAACGCCAAACACAAACAACGAGGGGTGAGTATCGAAATTATGTAACAGTATAAAATACACGAGGAGAACACGCAAACAATCAAATTATCACAATCTCAAAACAGTCAAGTGTATAATATCAACGACTTATCAAATTCATTCATAATAAGACAATCAAAATAATGAAATGCTATGCATGTCCTATACTCTATACTTCATCATTTGGTACCATTCTACTCTGAAGTACTTGGTTAGGAGGCCTGATACTATGCCACTACAAGAGTGGACGGACAATTCATGAATGGCCAAGTCCTCATAGATCCCCTCAACTCAACCCGAGACACATATACGCGACAGTCGGGGTACTCTTGTGTTGCACGGTAGTTCCCGGCCTTAGGGAATAACCCACTAATCCACTTAGGAATTCCCCACTAGGTGTACCCCCAAGGTCTATCAGTCTTACCTTACAGTTCGACTGTAGCCCTCCACGATCAGGCTCATTCAGTTGTACTTCCCCGAATCACTAGGTTTGTCAGACCCTCCCTATATGATGACAAAACAATCCTAACTCCAAATCTACAACACATATCTCAGACTTACTCGATCATCACTACTCACTAAGTTTCAGTTTGACTTCACGATATTCGTCATCATATATCTTTATCAGTCAATCACAATAAAATCACAATATTTGGTTTACACTACTCACAATACACAATCCAATTTCATCAATCACATAATAAGGAATTCAATCGGTGATACATTCTAGTAATATCATAAATTCAATCAAGTAACAAAACATTCAAGTTCAAATCATTCATACATTAACAATCAACATAAGATTTCATAAAATCAGGCAACAGGCAATCTTAATATAAACAAATTCACGACAATTCTACAAGTTGCTAAATTATATTTTAGTCCTCACTATTACCATCCACATCTTATTAATTAATTATTATTACTCAATAGGGCTCAACTGTACGTAGTAAGCCCCGAATGAACATTTGGGAATTTCAGCATTCCCGTTCATCTCACGTTATTTTATACTCATAAGATCGAACCTCATCCCACCCATTACCTCAGCTGAAGATTCCGTCCAATGAGTCTGATCTGCTAACGAGTCGTTTCTTTATCGGTCGTCGTCTCTAATAGTCCGCGAGGGAATCATAACCACACAACCACAAAATACAAATGAATTACTTACTATAAATAAATGAATAAATAATTAATAAAATAAATAATAAATTAATAACGAATAAATAAAGAATGAATAAATAATAAATAAATAAATAAATAAATAAGTAAATAAATAAAATGAATAAATAAATGATAAAATAAACAATAAATAAATAGATAAGTAGTTGAATAGTAGAATAATAAATAAATAAATAAGTAAATGAATAAATAAATAATAAATAAATAATAAATAAATACGTAAATGAATAAATAAATGATAAAATAAACAATAAATAAATAGATAAGTAGTTGAATAGTAGAATAATAAATAAATAAATAAGTAAATGAATGAATAAATACTAAAATAGATAAATAAATAAGTAAATGAATAAATAAATAATAAAATAAATAAATAAGTAAGTAAATGAATAAATAATTAAATGATAAGTAAATAAATAAATAAATAAGTAAATACGTTAATAAGTAAATAAATAAATGAATATATAATAAATAAGTAATGAAATAAATAATTAAATAGGTAACTGAACTAAAGCAGAGAGGATAGAGAAACTGCTACCGATGCATATATACACATTGCAATTTTTGGCATTCTGTGTGCATGTACCATTTATTTGGCTTCTTTATAAATAATAGATAATATATGCTATTCAAATTTCTAGGGAGGAGTAATGAACTTTAAACTGACTCAGCATACATTTATTCAATTTAAACACAACAGAGATATAAACCTTGTTTCTCACACTGAATGTTACGACCCTACGAAATGATTAGTGAAACAAATTAAAATTGGAAGTATCATATCACTATTGTCTGGAGGAGAAGAGGCAAATTCACACGACAAACTTTTTAGTTTATATTACATGATATTAACCATTTACGAAGGATGTATGAGACTATGATGTAAATAAGAAGTTACAACAATGCACCTAAATTGTTGTTTGCTATCGCCACTAAATTTGTGAAAACATTGCTTCAAGAATATAGTTCGAATGGAAGATAATTGTTATAATAGTAAAAGGGAATGTTCAGATTAGCACTAAAAATTCTGCCTATCACTACTACATACTTTGATCAAGGTACAAAGAGGAAGAATACCTTATGGTTTTGGCGATGATGCAAGGCGGCTTGTGATCAAGGTACAAAGAGGAAGATTGCTTTATGATTTTAGTGATGATGCAAGGTGGCTTTTGATCAAGGTATAGGGAGGAAGAATGTTTTATGGCTTTTGTGATGATGTAAGGCGGCTGCTAATACTCCATTCCTAATGCGGCTCTGCTAATCTCCGCTCCTCTATGTATATATATACCTAGGATTAGCCTATGTTATTACTACTATAATAATAATTATAATTATT
>NC_021162.2:37218901-37233852 GCF_000331145.2 Cicer arietinum | reverse complement strand
AACAACACAAATTCACTCCTTGTATTATTTTATTTATATATATATATATATATATATATATATATATATAAATATATATTTATTTATTATATTTATTTTTAAATATTGTTAATATTAATGATTTAAATCAATTACTAAGGCAAACACACAGACACACCTAAAGAAATTAGAACACATATTAACACTAAACAAAAAATAGTATTGTATCATTATACTATTTAAAATAAGGTAATGAGAAATTGGGGTGTTACATTTCTCCCCCTGTTCCATGTAAATTTCATAGAAACAGATTTTTATTTATCCGCTGCAAATTTTATAGAAATATGATATAAATTATTATATATATATATATATATATATTATTTTTGGGTTTAGTGTGTCGCAATAACATACAAACAATTATTAAAAAAAATATAAATCGTGAGTAATAAATTCATAATGTCATTAAAAAAAAAATTCAAATCATAAGTATTAATTTCGTAACTTCATAATATTAATTTTATAGCGTTTTTGAATCACAAGTATTAAATTCATAACACACAAACAATTATTAAAAAAAAAAAATTAAATTGCGAGGAATAAATTCATAATGTCATTAATTCACAATATTAAATTCATAACATACAAAAAAAAATTCACATCATGAGCTGTAAATTCGTCACGTCGTAATATTAAATTCATAACGTTATTAAAATTAAAAGCAATTATTGCATTGAATCAAATTAAAACTATTTTCAATTCGAAGGAATTTAAGGAATTTATATTCAATCACAAATTTCAAGGAAGTTATACAATTAATTATACAAAATAGGAATTTATGTACTTAATAAAATAAAATAAAAAACAAAAATAGAAAACCAAATAATTAACATAATTAATGGCACATAATAGTAATTTAAAAAATCAGTAAAATTAAATAATTAGATAAACAAACAACTAACACAAGCAACAAGCAATGTTAAAATATATGTGTCATACACGAAGCGTCCCACCCCAAAAGTCTGAAATTATTGCTGTGATACCTTAATGTAACGACCCGAATTTTTAATCCAAAATGTTACTTAAAAAAAATACTTATTTCTTAGAAAAGTTTACGAATTTTTATTTATTTATTTAGAATACTTAGTATTTATTCATTTTAACTAATTAGTAACAACCATATTATTTAATATCATTAAGAAAATATTTATTCAAAATTTAAAACAAGGTAAAGACAAATATTCTTAAAGGAAGGGAACCACTTTCGTATTTCTAGAATTCTAGTACATTTTAAAAGTTTGTAACAAAAGATTAAAAATAACTTAGAAATATTGGACAATTCTATTATTACAAAATCGTCTTGAAAAAAACCCATGTTTACCCCACATTCGCCACACGTCAATACTCATTAACTACTCTTGAATTTCCTCGAACTCATTAGTACCTAAAATGTTGTTATAAGTGTTAGTTTTTTCAGTCATCCACATCAAACCAAAGTGAAACATATAGAAGAATAACACAAAACATATAAACGTAAAAACATAGAAACTTCCAATTTAAAAGAAAAAATGTCAAACCGGCAAATTGTATATCAAAACATATGCATAATGAATGCTCCTAAAACTATATGATCCAGATATAAACCTGCCACTAAGCCAACTTCCACATAAAAAGATCACTCATACCAATGGGGAAAACAAACATGTCACTAAGGCAACTCCCACGAAGATGCATATGCCATGACTTGAAGATATAGTATCAAATAAATATATTCCCACACAACCCACTAAGAATCATATCATATGTATTCAAAATCACTTTTTAAAATCATCACCTTATTCACATATCATTAAGAACACATACACACATGCATATCATGAGTATCACATATTCAGAGACAAATAATCATAACAAGTATGAATTTTACCACATACACATAAAAATAGAAACTTGATATCATATAGGGCATAAAAATTAACACTTTAACATATATAACAAGAAAATTCACACTCCAACTAATATACATAATAAAAGTTAAAACTTTATCACATATAAGGTAAAAATTCAAACTTTATTTCATATTTGATCATAAAACTACAACCCACTAAGAATCATATCATATGTATTCAAAATCACTTTTTACAATCATCACCTTATTCACATATCATTAAGAACACATACACACATCCATATCATGAGTATCACATATTCAGAGACAAATAATCATAACAAGTATGAATTTTACCACATACACATAAAAATAAAAACTTGATATCATATAGGGCATAAAAATTAACACTTTAACATATATAACAAGAAAATTCACACTCCAACTAATATACATAATAAAAGTTAAAACTTTATCACATATAAGGTAAAAATTCAAACTTTATTTCATATTTGATCATAAAACTACAATTTTATCACATATAGCATAAAATTTCATACTTTACTACATAGAAGTCGTATATTACAATTCAATCTCAACAAAAATTGGGGTTTTATTATTTTAATCCATTAATCTACATTTATTCCTTTTAAAATATAAGTAATCACGATTATTTATTTAATGTCATTCAACCAACGACCTAACTATAATTTGTGTGGGAAAAACCCTTACCTTGACCGCTTTTCTTCCTAGTACACGCTTTAAGCCCCACGAAGTTGTTCACAAGGAAACGAAGTTCCAAGCTTAAGATACATGAACAAAAGGAGGTGTGAAGGTGATGGTGGCTAGGGTTTCTGTATTTATTTTTTGTTTATTATTAGTAAGTATATAGAAATTGTGGACTTAGGGAAATTTAAAGTGGAATTTGTTGGTTAGATACTGTTGGGCCTTAATGAAGACTAAGAGGGATAATATGTCTCTCTTTTTGTACTTTTTGTGTGTGTTAACCTTCATCATAAAAACCAAGTCATAACACATAACCTAAATTTCTACTCATTCAAGTGCATTGGGTCATACCAAGCCTCAAACCCTTAGCCCAATTTCTTTTCCACTAGAAAAACACATCTACATATAATATATATCTAATAAATATATATATATATATATATATATATCGAAACAAGACAAATAATTATCACACATAATTTTATATATATATATATATATATCTAATATATATGTATTTAGACTCCCCATGGATTTAATGATTCTTACTAATAACTTTATCAACTACAATAAGTCGAAACAAGACAAATAATTATCACACATAATTTTATATATATATATATATATATCTAATATATATGTATTTAGACTCCCCATGGATTTAATGATTCTTACTAATAACTTTATCAACTACAATAAGTGGAAACAAGACAAATAATTATCACACATAATTTAATATTGAATAATATTGATAGGTTCTAATTATTTTTAAATAATAAATTTAGAGGATGTTACAGTTCTCTTAATGGAGTGAGTAGCCTAGGCCAACGATAGGAGAATCAGGATGTATTTTGTTTGAAATGGGGATTATCTTGTCATCATATAGGAAGGGTCTGACAAGCCTAGTGATTTCAGGGAAGTACAACTAAATTGAGCCTGATTGTGGCGATCTACTATTGAACCGTAAGGCAAGATTGTTAGACCTTGGAGGTATTCGGGTGGAGAATTCCTAGGTGATTTGGAGGTAGCACTACAAATGTTGGGAGCTACCACGCAACACACCTTTACCTCGATTGTCACATATATGTTTCTCAGGTTGAGATAAAGGGATCTATGAGAACATGGCCAATTTGAATTGCCCGTCCACTTGCGTGGTGGCATAGTATCAAGCATCCTAACCAAGTACTTCAAAGATAAAATGGTAACAAAGAAGGAGGAGTCTAGAGTATAAGAGCATGCATAACATTACTTGGTTTGTGTGTTTACTTATTTGATTTGTGGATTGTATCAATGTTTTACCTTGATCATTATTGTTGATTGTGATTTGATATGATACGATGTTTTACTCAAACTATGAATTACTTGCTTACAAGGCTAGGTACTATGCCACTACCCAAATGGGAGGACAATTCAAATTGGCATTGTCGTCATAGATCCCCTCAACTCTATCCGAGACACATATACTGATGGTCGAGGTAAACATGTTTTTCCTGGTATCTCCCAACATTTGGAGGGCTACCTCCAAGTCACGCATGAATTATGTACCTAAATACCTCCAAGGTCTAACAATCTTACTTTAAGGCTCAACAGTAGACCGCCACGATTAGGCTTATTGAGTTTTACTTCTCCAAAATCATTAGGCCTGTCAGACCCTACCTATATGATATCAAAATATTTTCTACTTCATTAAGAGCAATATATTTAGCCCAAGTTGGAATCACCACTATTTCATCAACTATGGGGTTACTTCAATATTCTCATCACAAGTTTATAACATCATTATCGTTAATCATACATCATCATCACATAACCTAATCGTAAATTTATAACATCACTATCATCAATTATATATCATCATCGACACATAAACTTATCACAATACATTCATCTTTTATTTTCATATCACATAAACTTATATCATATAATGCATCCGTCTTTTCATATCATTTTTGTCTTTACTAGGTTTATTCTAGTCCATTTTGGTTGTTGTCCAAAATAGTTCGTCAAATACGGGCCTAAGTATTAATGGATTAAAATTTTGTCATTACTATATTCATTTTACTCCATTTTGGTTCTTAGCCAATGTGCTTTTATAAATAGTGTGTAATTTTGGACTTTAATAGGTTTACTCTAATCCATTTTAGTTTTTGGCAATGTTGTTTGTCCAATAATGGAGATGTCTAAATGGATTTAGATTTTGGTAATTTTGGTCTTTACTAGGTTTATTCTACTTCATTTTGGTTCTTAGTCTATGTAGTTCGTCGAATAAGTGAAAGAGTCACTATGGATTAAAATTTGGTCATTTTGGTCTTTACTAGATTTATTTTAGTCCATTTTGATTCCTAGCCAATCTAGTTCTTCCAATAAGTGTGTTAGTCTCAATGGATTATGATTTTGGTCATTTTGGTCTTTAATAGGTTTATTCTAATTCATTTTGTTCTTAGGCAATGTACCTCGTCTTATAAGTGCGTAAGTCTCAATGGATTAGGATTTTTGACATTTTTTTCTTTACTACGTTAATCTTGTCTACTTTTATTCTTATCAAAAGTAGTTCATCTAATAAGTGCTTACGTCTCAACAGATTAAAATTTTGGTCAGTTTAGTCTTTAGTACGTTTATTCTAGTCCATTTTGGTTCTTAGCCTATGTAGTTCTTCCAATAAGTGCGTTAATCACAACGGATTATGATTTTGGTCAATTTGGTCTTTAATAGTTTTATTCTAATAGATTTTTGTTTTTGGCAATGTAGTTTGTCCAATAAACGCATAAGTCTCAAAGGATTATGATTTTGGTATTTTTTGTCATTACTTGGTTTATTCTAGTCCATTTTTGTTCTTAGGCAATAGAGTTATTTAATAAGTGCGTTAGTCTCAATGAATTGGGATTTTTCTCATTTTGGTCTTTAACATATTTATTCAAATCAATTTAGGGTCTCTATTGATTAAGATTTCGGTCATTAAAAGATTTATTCTAATCAATTTTAGTTCTTAGACAATTTTTTTCGTTCAATAAGTGCATAAGTCTTAACGGATTAAGAATTTGGTCATTTTGGTCTTTAAAAAGGTATATTCTAATCTATTATTGTTTTTAGGCAATCTAGTTTGTTTAATAAGTGAATAACTCTAACTAGATTAAGTTATTTTGTCATTTCGTTGTTTACTATATGTATTCTTGTCCATTTTGGTTTTTAGTGATTTTAATTCGTCTAATAAGTGCATTAGTTTCAATGGAATAAAGTTTTCGTTATTTTGGTCAATTTTGATAATATTGATCTTTACTTGGTTTATTCTACTCCATTTTGGTTCTGAATCAATGTAGTTTTTCTAGTTAGTTCACGAATCTTTATGGATTAAAATTTGATCATTTAGGTCTTTATCAATGTAGTTCTTCCAATAAGTACATTAGTCTCAATGGATTATGATTTTGGTCATTTTGGTCTTTAATAGGTGTATTCTAATCAATTTTGGTTCTTATGCAATGTTGTTTGTCGAATAAGTGCATAAGTCTCAATGGATTAAGATTTTTGTCATTTTAATCTTTACTTGGTTTATTCTAGTATACTTTTTTTGCTTAACCAATGTTGTTCGTCCAATAAGTGCACAAGTGTAAATAGATTAACATTTTGG
Source organism: Cicer arietinum (assembly GCF_000331145.2). Taxonomy (NCBI): domain Eukaryota; kingdom Viridiplantae; phylum Streptophyta; class Magnoliopsida; order Fabales; family Fabaceae; genus Cicer; species Cicer arietinum. Next base: position 37,227,634 of record NC_021162.2, on the reverse strand, counting down.
TGGTTTTGGTCTTTAATATATATATTCTAGTCCTTTATTGTTCTTAGCAATGATGTTCCTCCAATAAGTGCACATGTCTTTCTAGATTATGATTTTGGTTCATTTGGTTTTAATAGATTTATTGTAGTCAATTTTTGTTCTTAGCCCATGTTAATCTTCCAATAAGTGCGTTGGTCGCTACTAATTATGATTTTGGTCATTTCGTTCTTTAAGAAGTTTATTGTAATCCATTTTTTTCTTAGGCAATGTACTTCCGACCATTTTCTTCCTTTTTGTCTTTAATAGGTTTATTCTTTACCATTTTTGTTCTTAGCCAATGTAGTTTTCCAATAAGGGCATTAGTCTATATTTATAAGGATTTTGGTCATTTTGGTCTTTAATAAGTTTATTCAAATTCATTTTGGGTCATAGGTAATGTAGTTCGTTAAATAAGTGCATAAGTCCCTTTTGAATAAGATTTGGTTCATTTTTGGTAATTAATAGGTTTATTCTAATCAATTTTGTTCATCGAGTAAGTACATAACTCTCACCAGATTAAGATTTTCATCACTTTGGTCTTTACTAGATTTATTCTTGTCCATTTTAGTTCTTAACTAATGTAGTTCGTGCAATAAGGACATTAGTCTTTATGGATTAAGATTTCGATTCTTTTAGTAATTCATATGTTTATTCTATTATTGTTCTTTTGTTCGTCGAATAAGTGCATAAATCTCAATGCATTAAGATTTTGGTCTTGTTGGTCTTTAAAAGGTTTAGTCTAATCTATTATTGTTCTTAGGCAATCTAGTTAGTCCATAAATCTCAATGGTTTAAATTTTTTGTCAGTTTGGTCTTTACTAGGTTAATTCTACTCCGTTTTGGATCTTAGCCAATGTACTTTTAGTCTAAATGGATTAAAATTTTGGTCATTTTCGACTTTAATAGGTTTTTTCTAATCCATTTCTGTTTATGGTAATGTTGTTTGTCCAATAAGTGCACAAATCTAAATGGATTTAGATTTTGTTAATTTTGGTCTTTACTAGGTTTATACTAGTCTATTTTGGTTCTTAGACAATGTAGTTCGTCTAATAAGTACATGAGTCTTTACAAATTTACATTTGGTTGTTTAGGTCTTTACTTGCTTTGTTCTAGCCAATTTTAGTTGCTAGCCAATGTAGTTCTTCCAATAAGTGCGTTAGTATCAATGGATTAAGATTTTAGTCATTCGTGTCTTTAATGGGTTTATTCTAATTCATTTTATTATTAGACAATGTACTTCGTTCAATAAGTGCATAAGTCTCAAGGGATTATGATTTTTGTCATTTTTTTCTTTACTAGGTTTATTCTAGTGCATTTTTGTTTTGAGCTAATGTGGATTGTCCAAAAATGCATGAGTCTCAATGGATTAAGTTTTTGTCAATCTATTCTTTACTAGGTTTATTCTAGTTCATTTTTGTTCTTAGCTAATGTAGTTCGTCTAATAAGTTCATAATTGTCAATTTATTATGATTTCGCTCTTTACTAGGTTTATTGTAATCCGTTTTGGTTCTTATCCAAAGTTGTTCGTCGAATAGGTGACTAATTCTCAATGGAATAAAATTTTGTTTAGTTTGGTCTTTAATTGGTTGATTTTAATCCCTTTTTGTTCCTACGCAATGAAGTTTATCAAATAAGTGCAAAAACCTTAATGGATTAAGATTTCGGTCATTTTAATCTTTAATAGTCATTTTTTATTAGTAGCCAATATAGTTCGTCCAATAACTTCCTAAATCTTAATGAATTACGATTTTAGTCATTTTCTTCTTTACTAAGTTTATTCAAGTCCATTTATGTTCTTAGCCATTGAAGTTCGTCCAATAAGTGCATTAGTCTTTAGGGATTAAGGTTTTGGGTTTTTTGACCTTTAATAGGTTTATAGTTGTCCATTTTTCTTATTATCAAATGTAGTTCTTCTAATTAGTGGGTTAGTCTATATGGATTATGATTTTGATCTTTAAGAAGTTTATTTTAATCCATTATGTTCTTAGGCAATGTTCGTCGTCCAATAAGTTCATAACTCTCAATTGATTAGAATTTTGATCCTTTTGATCTTTAATAGGATTATTGTAGTCCATTTTTGTTTTTATCTAATGTAGTTCTTCCAATAAGTGCGTTATTCTCAATGTATTAGGATTTTGGTCATTTTGGTCTTCTATAGGTTTAAATAAATCAATTTTAGGTATTTCACAAAGTAGTATTTCAAATAAGTGCATAAGTCTCAATCGATTAAGAATTTCATCATTTTGGTCATTAATAGATTTATTCTAATCCATTTTGCTTCTTATGCAATGTTGTTCTTCAAATAAGAGAATAAGTCTCACTAGATGAAGTTTTTGGCCATTTTATTCTTTACTTGGTTTATTCGAATCCATTTTGGTTCTGAGCCAAAGTAATTCATCCAATAAATGCATAAGTCTCAATTTATTAAGTTTTTTGTCTTTACTAGGTTTATTAAAATCCGTTTTGGTTCTTATCTAAAGTTGTTCATTGAATAAGTGAGTACGTCTCGATCGGAGATGTAACACCCTAACTTTTAACAGCGCGAGTGTATTTTTATTTTCAAAACAAATTAATAAAAATACCATGTCCTTACACAAACGTAAGTCATAAATAATTACATCGTAATAAACAGCCGACCAAAAGTAGTTTGTTTCAAATATATAAGTTCCATTGCGACAACAACATGACAATAAGAAAGGGAGAATAAATAAAATCCTAAGATGATCATTAATCTAATTGAGGGTGACTGGGTACTGAGGATCCACAAACGACATCCAACCTCATTGTTTTCGATTGCAAATCATAATCATTGCTATGCCATGTCTTCGACGTTGTTGCAATTCCAACACGACTCCAAACTCTAATAACATTGGGCATAATCCCGATCCACAATAATTTAAAGGGTCACAAACCAAAATTAACAAATAACACTTAGCAAAATTCTTATGTTTCAAATGCTCAAGAGAACGTTTCGTCTTAGCATACTCCTCGAAAGGGTTTTCATATGTCAAAAATGTATAAACAGAGTTAAAAATGAAGTTTTTAACAAAATTGCACTGTTGTTTTCGAATACAGCATTGTCGAAGCCGAATACAACGGAGAAAAATGCAGATTTTTAGTTCTAAAATGGCTCTGAATCAATTAACACTTAAAACATTCATAATATCAATTATTAATACATAATTCACACCAAATTAATCTCCATAAATTCACACATCAATCACATATCAAACATTCATAACATCAATTAGGAACACATAATTACATCGAAACTTAATCAACCTAAATTCACACCTCAAAGCAATTGCGGCACAATAACAAACAACAACCGAGTATGTATATACAATCATCATAGTATAACAAACATGACTTGCGTGCCAAGCACCCTAATGTATGCGTATATGCTAATGCGCATGATTCTGGAATTTCCAACAAAAACCCTCCTCGAAGGGGCGTAAATCATAACTGTACCACCTATCACATGCCTTAGTACTAATTACCTAAGTGCAATCTCTCATAGGCTAGCACGATTTACTAGAGTGTAGTCTATCACATGCCTTACACATTAGTTAAATCCTCGTAAGGATAAGATGGACCAACTATCAAATGGAACCACCTCGTCGCCCATCACAGTCACCACTTAACTTCGTGTCCCATCATGGTCACCACTTAACTTCGTGCCCCATCACGGTCACCACTTAACACCGTGGCCCATCGCGGTCAACATTGACACTGTGGCCCATCACAGTCACCACAAGCTATGAAATGCATGAGCATGCTCTGACTCCTTTCCGCACAATCATTAAGTAAATGAAGCTATTAAAAGATTCCTCAGTTTTAATATTCATTTAACACTATTTCAAACTTATCACAGAGTATACTCAAAAAAAATTTTCCCCAATAAAATTCATAACGCGCATATTATCAATTATGAATACATAATCACCACAACAAAATTATTATATCAGAGTTCTCCCCACCGCTAACTTGGTGCCACTGGTCTCGATTCCTTTTCGAGACTCAAGGAGCTAACTACATAAACATAAATATTTATAACAATTTGTTCACAACTAAAATTTATCCAACCACAACAAAATTCCCAAAATTATATATTTTTCACACACCAAACTTTTAAAACCAAATAATCTACATTATTTAGTTAAAACTAAATAAAACAAATATTGTCGAAATCACACATACACACACTCGACTATTAAATCACCAAAATTTTGAGTTAATAAAATACTCTAAACTTTTTCATTTTAAACTCAGTCCAAGAGTAATTACAAGAGTAACATTTTAAACTCTAACCATTTTAATTTCAATCTAACTTTTTGCTCAAACTCTTTAACTTAGTTAAAATTTGAACTTTTTCACATCTTTAATAACTAATTTTTTTTTGTAAAATTTCAACTTAAGTTCAAACTCATTTATTTGAAAATAACCCATTACGTAACTCAAACACATCAAATTTAATTACCGTCCATTCACACAAAATTCAATCAATTCAATTCCACAGCACACATATAGCACCTCAATTAAATTTCAACAATTCAAACATAAAACACCCAATTTCAAAACTCCACATTTTCACACATAAACCACCAAATTCCATCTCCACAAACACATAAATCACATTAAATTCACTTTCCATAATTTCACACACAAAACTCACAAATTTCCACCTCCACAAAATCCTATATGTAATCTAAAAGTTTGAAAGGAGCCCTTACCTTCGTTGTCACTTTCTCAACCGTTTTCGCTACAATGATCAAATACGGTGAAAACTCTCGCTCGCATCGACACCTCAAAAGTTAGCTCACAAGAACCGTGACATAGAGAGGAAAAGCTTTCCTTCCTGACACTTCTCGGATGGAAGCATAGATCTAGAAGAGAAATGGAGGTTTATATTTTCTTTGGTTTTGAAATCACCAACATAAGCTTGAAACAGAGGAAGGAAGAAGCTGAAACACGAGGCACTGGAGGAAATTGTTTTCTTTTTTATTTTAGCTTTCTGTTTCCTTTCATATATATATATGTTAAAATTAAAATCAACAAAATAAATATCTCAACTTTATAGATATTTAAAAAAAAAACATCATTAAACATCACTTTTCAAATTACTTTTTCAAAAAAATATCTACTCTCGCGGCAACTCAATTGAGAGATAATTTTTTCTAGCAACAAGTGGCACTTTTTTAAAGTCTGCCCGGTATTAAATTATTCGTAACATAATTAAGTTATTCTTCGACAAATAATTTTAATCAGATCTCAAAATAAATATATATTAATAACTCTAATAAAATATGTTTTTAGTACTTAATTCAACAAATAAAATAAAATTGACTAAATGTCTCTGCAATTCAACACAAATTACACTACAATTGTATAAATTAGGAATTTAAAAATTAAAGGTCTTACATTACTACCCTCCAAAAAGAAGTTTCGTCCTCGAAAATTACGGTAAGAATAATAATCATACTAGGTTTGCACTCAAACTCAACATACATGATAGAAGTTGTTTCATCATGGCTACGCGAAGAAAGTGTCGTTTATCCCTTTTCATAGGATGCTTAATACTTTTACGCACTATAATAGCCGGAAAGACTCGCCCATTCCATTGAACATGATTTTGTCTACTATCAACAACAAATTGGGGATGATCAGTTCCTCAATTTGTCAATAGGTAGCCAACGACCATGATGATGGTTTAGACCATCTTAACCGAACTATAATAATGCTCCTTGTAACACCCCGATTTTCAAAGCGAGGGTGTATTTTTATTTTTAAAAGAAATTAAAATAAAACAGAGAAATAAATAAGGAAATACCTTTGGATAAATAATTGAGTCATTATAATTTACAAGCAGCGGAAAAGTTTCTCAACATATGAATCCAAAATATTTACACATCAAAAAGTGGTACATGTAACCCATCGAAAATAACATGTCAAGCTGACACTATTAGTATAGGTACAGTCTTCCATTTTAAAATAAATACAATTCAAAAGAAAGACGTTTGTTCCCTCTATGTCAACCTAATCTAATCATTCTCCAAAACAAACTAAACGCCCTGAGTGATCTCCACGCGCCCCGTAAGATCCTCCTAACATAGCTCCAGTCAGGCATTCCCCTCTACATTCCCATCCATAGGGTACGAACCAGTAGGATTGTCTTGGCTCTCATCTGAGGGCAAAGCCCATATTTCCACAATAGTTGTAAAGGGTCACCAACCGAAATTAACAGTTAACACATAACATTTAAGTTTTTAAATGCACAAAATAACCTTTCAACTAAGCATGCACCTTAAAAGGATTTTCCATATGCTAAAAGTTCATATAATGCTTGCCAATTAAAAATGAAATCAAAACAAAGTTCTCAATCCATCAAGTAATACATAACTAACCAAGACATTGATAAATCAATTTAGCAATCTGTTATCTAACTCAAAATAAGAATTTCTACTAAGCCAATCGATTTCCAAATCGAATTCCTGAAAGTTTTTAGTGAAATTTGAACTCTGGGCTTAATTCAATCGATTGGGCAATCGATTGACAGAATAGCTGAGCCACTGACTTAATGCCAATCGATTTCCAAATCGATTTTGTCAGTTTTGCTGAATTCCTGCATGGCCAAATCGATTTCCAAATCGATTTTCTTAAATGGTTTTGAAAAAGATATTATAAAATCGATTGGCAAATCAATTATGTCAAATTAGGGAAGTCCCTAGAACTCATCCAATCGATTGGGAAATCGATTTCCCTGCATATTCTTCCAACAATATATAAACTAACTCAATCACATTCACACACAATTCCAACACGTAACACTTAGCACATATAACACAATCACTACAACATCATGAGCTTCGAAATAGTTTTGCAATCAAACATGCTATCACTCAATTCCCAAAACATAACACTTAGCACTTATAACACAATCACCACAACATCATGAGCTTCGAAATAGTTTTGCAATCAAACATGCTATCACACAATTCCAAACCAAACATAACCCTCTGCGAGAGGCGTAAATCCTAGATGTACAGTTTCTCACGAACGAACACAAGTGCAGTCTCTCATGGACAAACACCATTTACCTGGGTGTAGTCTCTCACGGACAAACACTTGTGCAGTCTCTCGCGGACAAACACAATTTACCAGGGTATAGTCTCTCACGGACAAACACAATTTACCAGGGTGTAGTCTCTCACGGACAAACACCTGCGCAGTCTCTCACGGACAAACACAATTTACCAGGGTGTAGTCTCTCACGGACAAACACCTGTGCAGTCTCTCACGGACAAACGCAATTTACCAGGGTGTAGTCTCTCACTGACAAACACAATTTACCAGGGTGTAGTCTCTCACGGACAAACACCTGTGCAGTCTCTCACGAACAAACACAACTTACCAGGGTGTAGTCTCTCACGGATAAACACATGTGCAGTCTCTCACTGACAAACACAATTTACCAGGGTGTAGTCTCTCACGGACAAACACCTGTGCAGTCTCTCACGGACAAACACAATTTACCAGGGTGTAGTCTCTCACGGACAAACACCTGTGCAGTCTCTCACGGACAAACACAATTTACCAGGGTGTAGTCTCTCACGGACAAACACCTGTGCAGTCTCTCACGGACAAACACAATTTACCAGGGTGTAGTCTCTCACGGACAAACACCTGTGCAGTCTCTCACGGACAAACACAATTTACCAGGGTGTAGTCTCTCACGGACAAACACCTGTGCAGTCTCTCACGGACAAACACAATTTACCAGGGTGTAGTCTCTCACGGACAAACACCTGTGCAGTCTCTCACGGATAAACATAATTTACCAGGGTGTAGTCTCTCATGGACAAACACTAGTGCAGTCTCTCACGGACAAACACAATTTAGTAAAGGCATATATGAAAAGATTTCCCGTTTTAATACTCATTTAACTTAACGATTTTTCATGACAAACATTAAGCAAACAGAAATATTAAGAGATTCCTCATTCTTAATACTCTTTTAACTTAAACGATTTCCAAAACGAACATTAAGTAACCAAGACATTAAGAGATTCCCCATTCTTAATACTCTTTTAACTTAAACGATTTCCAAAACGAACATTAAGTAACCAAGACATTAAGAGATTCCCCATTCTTAATACTCTTTTAACTTAAACGATTTCCAAAACGAACATTAAGTAACCAAGACATTAAGAGATTCCCCATTCTTAATACTCTTTTAACTTAAACGATTTCCAAAACGAACATTAAGTAACCAAGACATTAAGAGATTCCCCATTCTTAATACTCGTTTAACTTTAATGGTTTTCAAATTCCACACAAAACAAACTCAAAACATATTATCAAATTCAATCCACAATCCACACCAAAACACATCAATTCATTTCTCCACAAAATCCAACCATACACATATCAAATTTCATCAGTATTAATTAAGAACACGTCAAATACGACGAACACAAATCAACACAATCCACCACTCAAACACAACAAGTTTCATTTACTCAAAATCATACATAAATGAGTTTAAATTCATTTTCAACCAAACATCCATCAATATAACCAAAACCTAACTCTAAGATTTTACCCATAAAGCCTTAGATTCATTTTCCCCCAAATCAACACTTCAACCCTAACAAATTCCTTTCCACACGACCACAGATAAGTCCCTAAATGCAAACTAGAAGTTTGGAAGGAGCCC
>NC_021162.2:37207173-37218759 GCF_000331145.2 Cicer arietinum | reverse complement strand
TCCTATTTCCCTCCAACCATATATATATATATATATATATATATATATATATATTACTTACAATATATACATATATATTTATATATTAATATATTATAATTAAAACAAAACCAACAATAATCTAACAACTCTTACCCCCATCATTTCATTCCCCTCTTAGTCTAATTTAATAAAAATATCTACTCTCGTCGCAACTCAATTGTCCGGTACAATTTTCAGCAACCCGAGATATTTTTAACAAATTTGCCCGGTATTAAATCCTTCGTAACGGAAGTAAATTATTTTCCGACCATTAATTTTAATCCAAATTCCAAAAATATATTTTTGGCATTTAACTCACTCAATACCAAAAACTGGGCTAACAACCTAAGAAATTCCACACAAAATACCCTAAAATTGCATAATTTAGGATTTAAAAACTATGGGTCTTACACTCCCTACGACTTGGACTTAAGGCTATCCTGAGGCACAAGCGGTGTAACAATCTCCTCAAGGTCCACTAAGTTTCCCTTATTTTCCTATTACTTTGTTCTTATCGACGAAGTACAATTGCTCAAAATATGTCATATAACCTCATATACGCCCACTTGGTATGAAACATCCATTAGGTACCAAACCGAGACACTAAGTATGACACCAACATACTGAGCACAAAACAATCATTACTACAGAGAACTCCCTAATTTCTGCATTTTCCACAAATCCTCGATTTTCTTCAGTCACACAACTACGCCAAACCACAGTGTACACATCAAAATGTTGGTCTAATTATCACTTTAATAATTACATCCCAACATCCGGTTGGTGATCAAATTTTCCTCAAATATTTTCGATAACATGTCAGAACTATACCACCTGCAACACACAAACTTCCTTCAGGTTTAGTGCTTCATTTCAAGAGTCACGTCTCCAACAAAAATCCAACTTGAATTTCATTCACTGATGAAGACCAACATGTGTCTCATGCCTAACACCTCAAATTCACGCTTCACTAGTCATTTTCCTACATACTTTGCAATTCTGGACACATCCGAAAATAATTTTCCTACATCTACTACCATCATTCATTCTGATACTTATCAATTCCGCCGCGACCTTTATTTGCAGCTTGATGATTATCTTTTCATTATGACAGGTCAAACACATTGTATTCACTCCATCACTTTTCCATTTATACAACCCTTAAATTTCTACCTCGAACCTTGATACATCTTCATTATTTTGAAATCATTACTTAGCTTACTCTCGTATGTCTTTTTCCAAGAATTGCTCTCTTCTTTGACAACCACAATTGGTACACACCAGTGTGCGTTATATCCCAAAGTATCCTCAACTCTAACTTGATTTTTCTTTTGTCTTTCCTCTTACTATTAAACTTTTCTTCCTTCAAATAAGCTTGTTATCCTGGTCCTTAAGAATTCCTTCAACGATTCAAACAAAATCTTAATTCCTTCTAATTTTCACACTTCCTATGAAATATTCTACATCCAAAATATATCTCAAAACACTTTTCCCCTTTACCGTCATTCAACCGTCCAAGTGGTCAACATCTAGAGTCCTTTATTTGCTTAGCTCATTCGCCATCATACTTCGTGTTTCCTCATTATAGTGATTTCAATAAATCAAGCCTTACTAGTACCCATCAAATGTTTCCATTTCATGTTCAATTCTTCCCTACCAAACAAACATTTAACTCTTTTGATTGACGAATCCAATAACAACCCCCATGACATGCACTCAAGTAGTGCCTTTGTATCATTGGCATACCCTTCTAATAACAATGTCTGAATTACAGGTGAGATAATTCTTTTCATGAATCCTTAATTGACATAAGCTACATATCCATGTGCTGCTCCAACAAGTCTTCATGGCATGTTTTCCAAAATTTGATTCACTCACTGGATTCTTATTTGCTCCCAACCTTCACTGAGGTACAAACTGAAAGAGTCCCAACAATAGAATGTTCTAAAGAACTATTCCTCAAACGTTCCCAATAAGAATCTTCTAAGGAATAATTATCTGTAACCTCATCCTCATAACTTTGCAATAATATATTTCCAACACTCACATACCTTTTATCGTCCATCTAGTCACTAAAACAATCATTTCAAATCTTAATGCTTGACTTCCCAAGACCAACAATTAAACCATAACAATTTGTTACATTTTTTTCCACTCTCGATCATTGATAAAATTCTAAAATCTGATCCTCGAAATCTCCAAATACTCATCACCCCGTCTAAATTCATCCATTTCATCTTAACATACAATACAAGATCTTTTCATCATTGACTTTAACCGTCTTAGTAATATCACTAATGAAAACTCTTCTAATAAAAGCACAACGTTTTTAGTAAATTTTCAAACACTTCCGTCCATTACATGAATTACTTATCATTTGCCTACCTCAACTCCCTCGATTACACAAGTTTAAGGTGTTACTTGGTCCTTCATCCAACCTTGTGGATTTTAAATCGTCGACTTAAAGATTAACCAACTCAAGGTCCCAAATAAAATCTCGAATAATCCCTATGACCTTATCAAAATATTAACACTCTCCTAGTAATTACCATCTTTTAATATACTCTCGATGCTTACATTGCTACAATTTCTAATTATTCTCTATGTACTTCCAATTCCACTTAATAGTAACATGTGGTTCAATACATCAAGGCTTAACTCCTTATGTTCACCCGATCGTCACTCAAAATTCACACTTACACATCAATAGTTTCATCTAAATTCACTATCCATACTTATTATCTCCTAAACCACACAAAGATTTGTCACTTACCAACAAAATATATAGTCTCACTCCTATAATTGTCACGAGATTCATACTTAACAATCTAAGTCGCGAATCTAATTTAACTCGAATGCTCGACCTTACCGCTCAAGGTATCGGCTATTCCTCAAAGTGTCCTTTATTTACCCAAGGTAGTATTCACCCCTAATACATAACGCCTCTTAACTTCAATACAATCCTCTTTCGTTGACACCTAAGCATCAAATGCTATTCCAAATGGAAGCATCGTCTTCTCAACAATTCCATGGTGTTCACATCTCTTTGACAATTACCAAACTCCATCCAATCTCGTCCTAAAATCTACCAGGAAAACATCTAATACTTTTCTTAAAAAAAAATTCTCCACATAGATCTTTACTTGAAATCCCCTATCTGTCTAACGTTAATCCATCTATATCAATCATCTTTGAATTAACACCAACAACATAGTCTTTGTATCCTTTGAACCACTTCATAAATCCCATGCCATCATGATTCGCTTCAAACTTGTCTTTCCTAGACCAATGCGTTTAAGGAATTGAGAGACACTCGTCGACCAAAGTCGACTAATGTTCTATTTTTTAACTACTTTTCCTACTAAAGTCTACAAGGCACATTGTTTCATATAAGAAACAATAAACTACTTAAGCATATCATGCTTGAACCAAGACAACAAAACACAAAGCACACATGGACTCTAGTTACTTGATACCCCTAAACTCGACATGACCAGCTTAGGACACCCAAATCACAGCCCCAAAGAAATTTAAACCAAGGCTCTGATACCACAATGTAACACCTCAATTTTTAACAGCGCGGGTGTATTTTTTTTTTCATAACAAATTAATAAAAATACCATGTGGTAATACAAACGAAAAAAGTTGCGACAACAACATGGCAATAAGGAAGGGAGAATAAATAAAATTCATAAATAAAACCCTAAGCTGATCACTTATCTAATTGAGGGTGACTGGGTACTGAGGATCCACAAGTCGCATCCAGCCTCACTGTTTTCGATTGCAAATCAAAATCATTGCTATGCCACGTCTTCAACCTTCAACGTCGTTGCAATTCCAGCACGACTCCAAACTCTAATAACCTGGGGCATAAGCTCGGGACACAATAATGTAAAGGGTCACAAACCGAAATTTACAAATAACACTTCACAAAATTCTTATGTTTCAAATGCTCAAGAGAACCTTTCATCTTAGCATACTACTCGAAAGGGTTTTCATATGTCAAAAATACATAAACAAATTTGAAAGCAAAGTTTTTTAACAAAACTGCACTATCTTAATCGAATACAGCACTGTCGTAGCCGAATACAATTGAGAAAAATGCAGATTTTCAGTTCTAAAATGGTTATGAATCAATTAACACTTCAAACATTCATAATATGAATTATGAACACATAATCCACACAAAATTAATCTCCACAAATTCACACCTCAATCACACATCAAACATTTGTAACATCAATTATGAACACATAATTACATAGAAACTTAATCAACCCAAATTCACACCTCAAGAAATTTTGTTTATTAGAGTATGCATATACAATTATCATAGTATAACAAACATGACTCGCGTGCCAAGCACCCTAATGCAATGCATATATGCCAATCTACATGATTATGGAATTTCCAACAAATACCCTCGTCGAAGGGGCGTAAATCATAATTGTACCGCCTATCACAGGCCTTAGTACTAATTACCGAGGTGCAGTCTCTCACTAGCTAGCAAGATTTACTAAAGTGTAGCCTATCACAGGCCTTACACATCAGTTAAATCCTCATAAGGATAAGATGGACCAGCTATCACATGGAACCACCCCGTGGCCCATCAAGGTCACCACTTAACACCGTGGCCCATCGTGGTCACCACTGACACTGTGGCCCATCATGGTCACAAAAAGCTATGAAATGCATGAGCATACTCTGACTCCTTTCATCATAATCATTAAGTAAATGCAACTATTAAAAGATTCCTCATCTTTAATACTCATTTAACACTAACGGTTTTTCATACTTATCACAAAGTATACTCAAAATAGATTTTCCTCAATAAAATTCATAACGCGCATATTATCAGTTATGATTACATAATCACATCAAAACTTAATCTCCACAACAACATTAATATATTAGAGTTCTCCCCACCGCTAACTCGGTGCCAACGGTCTCGATTCCTTTTCGAGACTCAAGGAGCTAACTACATAAGCATAAATATTTATAACAATTTGTTCACAACTAAAATTTATCCAAACACAACAAAATTCCCAAAATTATATATTTTTCAAAACCAAACTTTTAAAACCAAATAATCTACATTATTTATTTAAAACTAAATAAAATAAATATTGTCCAAATCACAAACACCCACTCGAACACTAAAGCACCAAAATTTTTAGTTAATAAAATACTCTAAACTTTTTCTTTTTAAACTCAATCCAAGAGTAATTAAAAGAGTAATATTTTAAACTCTAACCATTTTAATTTCAATCTAACTTTTTGCTCAAACTCTTTAACTTAGTTAAAATTTGAACATTTTCACAACTTTTTCATAACTTAGGTACAATTTATCTTCAGTTCAAACTCATTTATTTGAAAATAACTCATTACGTAACTCAAACACATCAAAATTAATTACCGTGAACTCACACCAAATTCAATAAATTGAATTCCACAACACACATATAGCATCACTATTAAATTTCAACAATTCAAACATATATCATCCAATTTCAAAACTCCACATTTTCACACATAAACCACCAAATTCCATCTCCACAAACACACATAAATCACATTAAATTCATTTTCCACAATTTCACACACAAATCTCACAAATTTCCACCTCCATAAATACACATATAGAGTCCTATATGCAATCTAATAGTTTGGAAGGAGCCCTTAACTTTGTTATCGCTTTCTCAACCATTTTCATTACCGTAATCAAATACGGCAGAAACTCTCGCTCGCGTCGACACCTCAAAATTTAGCTCACAAGCACCGTAACACAAAGAGGAACAACTTTCCCTCCTGACACTTCTCGAATGGAAGCTTAAATCAAGAAGAGAAATTGAAGTTTATGTTTTGTTTGGTTTTGAAATCACCAACATAAGCTTGAAACAGAGGAAGGATGAAGAAGAAACACGAGGAAGGATTAAGATTGTGGTCATTTTAGTCTTTAATAGTATATTTCTAATCCATTTTGTGTTTAGGCAATGTACTTCGTCGAATAAGTACATATGTCTCAATGGATTAAGATTTTGGTCTTTACTAGGTTTATTCTAATCCATTTTTATTTTTAGCCAAGTAAGTTCATTCAATAAGTGCATTAGTCTCAATGGATTAAGATTTTAGTCCTTTTTGTCTTTATAAGGTTTATTCATGTGCATTTTTGTTCTTAGCCAATTTAGTTTCTCCAATAAGTGCATTAGTCTCAATGGATTAAGTTTTATGTCCTTTTTATCTTTAATAGGATTATTATACTCTATTTTTGTTCTTAGACATTGTAGTTCTTTCAATTAGTGCGTTAGTCTCAATGGAATAAGATTTATGTCATTTTGGTCTTTAAGATGTTTCTCTAATCCATTTTATTTTTAGGCAATGTACCTCGTCCAAGAAGTGCATAAGTCTCAATTTATTATGATTTTGGTCATTTTGGTCTTTACTAGGTTTATTCTAGTCCATTTTGGTTCTTTTGCAAAGTAGTTGATCCAATAAGTGTCTAAGTCCTAATGGATTAAAATTTTGGTCTTCAATAAATCTATTCTAATCAATTTTGGTTATTAGCTGATATGTTTCGTCGAATAAGTGTACAAGTCTCAACGGATTAAGATTTTTTTCTTGACTAGTTTTATTTTAGGCCATTTTGGTTCTTCGTCAATGTAGTTTGTCCAATTAGCGCATAAGTCTTTATGGACTTTTTTTTTTTGTCATTTTGGTCTTTATAAGGTTTAATCCAGTCCATATTGGTTCGTACACAACGTAGTTCATTGAATAATTGCTTTAGTCATAATAGATTAAGTTTTTGTTCATTTTATTCTTTACTATGTTTTTTCCAGTCCATTTTTGTTCTTAGTCATTGTAGTTTGTCTAATAAGTGCATTAGTCTTAATGAAATATGATGTTGGTCATTTTTGTCTTCACTCGGTTTATTCTATTTCCTTTTGGTTCTTAGCCATTGTAGTTTGTCCATGGTTTATACTAGACCATTTTGGTTTTAGCCAATGTAGTTTTTCGAATGAGTGCATGACTCCTTATTGATTAAAATTTGGCCATTTTGGTTTTTAATAGAATTATTGTAGTCCATTTGGGTTCTTAGCCAATATAGTTCTTTCAATAAGTGTTAGTCTCAATGTATTAAGATTTTTGTCATTTTGGTCTTTACTAGGTTTGTTCTAGTCCACTTTTGTTCTTAGAAAGCTAAGTTCGTCTAATAAGTGAGTTAGTCTCAATGGATTTAGATTTTGGTATTTTTTGTCTTTACTAGTTTTATTCATGTCCGTTTTGGTTCTTAGCTAATTAAGTTTGTCCAATAAGTGCATTAGTCTCAATGGATCAAGATTTTTGTCATTTAATAAGATTATTCTAGTCTATTTTTCTTGTTAGACAATTTAGTTCTTCAAAGAAGTGTGTTAGTCTCAATGGATTAAGATTTGTGTCATTTTGGTCTTTAAGAGGTTTTTTTCTAATCCGTTTTGTTTTGGTCTTTAGTAGGTTTATTCTAGTCCAACTTTATTCTTAGCCAAGTAAGTTCATTAAATAAGTGGGTGAGTCTTTATGGATTATATTTTTGTCATTTTGTTCTTTACTAGATTTATTCTAGTCCATTTTGGTTCTTCGCCGATTTAGTTCTTCCAATAAATGCGTTATTCTCAATGGATTAAAATTTTGGTCATTTTGATTGTCAATAGGTTTATTTAAATCCATTTTGGGTCTTAGGCAATGTAGTATGCGAATAAGTGTATAAGTCTCAATGGATTATGTTTTTGGTCATTATATTCTTCACTAGGTTTATTCTATTCCATGTTGGTTCTTAGTCATTGTAGTTCGTGTAATAGATACATTAGTCTCAATGGATTATTATTTTGGTCATTTTGGTTGTCACTCAGCATATTCAAATTCGTTTTGGTTCATAGCCAATCTAGTTCGTCCAATAAGTGTCTTAGTCCTAACGGGTTTAAATTTTGGTCTTTAATAGGCCTATTCTAATCAATTTTGGTTATTAAGCAATATAGTTCGTTGAATAAGTGCATAAGTCTCAACGTATTTTTATTTTTGTCTTTACTAGGTTTATTCTAGTCATTTTTTGTTCTTAGTAAATGTAGTTTGTCCAATAAGTGCTTAAGTCTCAACTTATTAAGATTTTGGTCATTACTAGGTTTACTCTACTCCATTTTGGATCTTATCCAAAATAGTTCATCTAATAAGTGCTTAAGTCTCAATAGATTAAAATTTTTGTCATTTTGATCTTTACTAGTTTTACTCTAGTTCGTTTTGCTTTTAGGTAACCTAGCTCGTCCAATAAGTGCATAAGTCTCAATCAAGTGCATAATTCTATTTTGGTTCTTATTCGGTGTGGTTTTCCCAATAAGTTCGTGCGTCTTTGATAAATGTTTTAGTCATTTTGGTCTTTATTGGCTTTATTCTTGTCCCTTGGGTTCTTCGCAAATGTAGTTCTTCCAGTAAGTGTGTCAGTCTCAATCGATTATGATTTTGGTCATTTTGGTCTTTTATAGGTTTATTCTAATCCGTTTTGTTCTTAGACAATGTACTAACTTTAATTCCAATAAGTGCATATGCCTTAATGGATTAATATTTTTGTCATTTTTGTCTTTACTTGGTTTATTCAAGTCCATTTTTGTTCTTGTCCAAAGTAGTTCGTCTAATAAGTGCATATGTCTCAATGGATTAATATTTTGGTCATTTTGGTCTATAAAAGGTATTTTTCTAATCCATTTTGTTCATAGAAAATTTTCTTCGTCCACTAAGGGCTTAAGTCCCAATGGATTAATTTTTGGTCATTTTATTCATTACTAGGTTGATTTTATTCCATTTTCGTTCTAAGTCATTGTAGTTTATCTAATAAGTGCATTAGTCGCAACTAATTAGGTTTATTCTAGCCCAATTTTTTCTTAGCTAATATAGTTCGTTTAATAAGTGTATGAGCTCAATGGACAAAGATTTTGGTCATTTGATCTTAATTAGGTTTATTCTATTCCATTTTGATTCTTAGCCAATGTAGTTATTATAATAAGTGCAAAAGTCTAAATGGATTAAGATTTTGGTCAATTTTGTCTTTTCTAGGTTTATTCTATTCTATTTGTGTTCTTGGCCAATGTAGTTTGTCCCATATGTGCATAATTGTAATGGGCGATTGAACTGTGCTTGATTAAGTTGGCGACTTTTTCATTCTTTTATTAAACTTGTTCAGACTTGATGATTTCCTTGGAGTAGAAGCAATAACGAAATTAAGAAGTGTAGCTATAAATTGATCGAAGTAATTTATCCTAGTTCACCACTAACATGGCTACATCGAGTCCCATCACTCAGAAGGATTTAAACTAGTAATTCAACAACTTGTATTACAAAGCATGTGACCCTCCAAGTCAGTCTTCTCAAATAGCCATACAACCCCACACTTTTGAGGAACACACACACCTTGACTCTACCAGCAAAGTCTTCTCCACACAATCTGACATCCCTTAATTGTTGAAGACACACTAACACCACTATCGGGTTTGAATACAAAGGTTTGGAACATGAGTAATTGCTTCTTACAAGTTGATTATAATAATGACTATCACACTCTAAGAAAAGCACTTAGAAAATATTTCTCATTCGAACAAGTGTTTCTTTCATTGAACACTAAGACGAATTTGGAATGTTGAGCTTGAGTTCTTCTACTTTTTTTTTTCCGATGATCTTCTTTGTTAGCCTTGAGTATTTATTTATAGATAAAATTTGGGCTTCAATTTAATCCTTATTTAATTTTGATTTGTATCTTCATTACATGTTTGATAAACAATGATGTTATTCAAAAATAATCATGAACAATATGCTTTTTGATAATATGTTCTTTAGCCAATTCATTATTTCTAAATCCAATCTTCAGATTGATATGGTTCTTATTTTGTTATGATTAAGTTTGTAAATTCTTCAGATTGATACGTGTAAAACCCATAATTTTAAAGTATACTTTATGTATTTTAGTGTATTTTGGTATTGAACTCGGAGGCTTTTTAGCCAAAGTTATTAATATTTTGGATTTTATAAGACCAAAAAGATATTTTGATACCGATTAGAGTTACTCGTCGATGAATAAATTAAATTAACTGCGGTGAATCTTTTACGAAGAATTTAATGCTTTATGGGTGAAATGGTAATTTTAATAAATATCTAGATATTTGGAGATATTTGTTAAAAGTAATTAATATATATAGAAAGAAAAGGAAAGGAAGGAAAAAGGAAAGAAATAGAAAGGAAGGAAAAAGGAAAACTGAAAATCATTTTCCTCTCTCCCTGTCTCGCGCGCTCATCTCACTCCTTCCTCCATTGTTATTCATTTTTTTGCTTTCTTTGCTTCCTTTAAGTTCGAGAATTGAAACCCAAGGCTAGTGGGTGAGAAAGATCAAGTTCCCAACTCCTTCCTTCTTCTCGGATTCGAAAACGGAGTTAGGGATTTCAAAACCGTCAAACACAAACCTCCCCGTTTCATCTAGATCTAAGCTTCGTTTCGCGAAGAGATAGAAGGGAAAGTTGCTCACTACCATGCTACGGTGCTATGGAACGAACTTGGAGGCGACATTGCGAGCAGAGATTTTACCGAATTTACTCGCGGTACCGTAATCGAACGTTAAAGCTAACGTGAAGGTAAGGGCTCCTTCCAAACTTTTAGTTTGCATTTAGGGACTTATCTGTGATGGTATGGAAAAGAATTTGGTTAGGGTTAGAGTGTTGACTTGGAGAAAAATGAATCTAAGGCTTTATGGGTAAAATCTTAGAGGTAGGTATTGGTGTTATTGATGAATGTTTCGTGGAAAATGACTTTAACTCATTTGTGTATGATTTTGAGTAAATGAAATTTGATGTGTTTGAGTGGTATGTTGTGATGATTTGTGTTAATCGTGTTTGACGTGTTCATAATTGATGCTTATGAAATTTGAGACGTGAATTGGTGTGAATTGTGATTTGGTTTTGATAATATGTTTGAGTTGTTTTGTTTGTTTTGTGTGGAATTTGAAAATCGTTTAAGTTAATGTCTTGTTTACTTAATGTTTGTTTTGAAAATCGTTTAAGTTAAAAGAGTATTAAGAATGGAGAATCTTATAATATTTCTGTTTGCTTAATGTTTGTTGTGAAAATCGTTTAAGTTAAAAGAATATTAAGAATGTGGAATCTCTTAATATATCTGTTTGCTTAATGTTTGTTGTGAAAATCGTTTAAGTTAAAAGAATATTAAGAATGGGGAATCTCTTAATATTTCTGTTTGCTTAATGTTTGTTGTGAAAATCGTTTAAGTTAAATGAGTATTAAAAATGGGGAATCTTTTAATATCTGCATTTGCTTAACGATTGTTGTGGATGGAGTCAGTATATGCTCATGCATTTTCATGCTTTTTGTAAATCGTGCAGACCCGTGATAGGTGGCACCTCGATAAACGATACGGGCCCGTGATAGGCAGTACGTTTATGGTTTAACGTCTGTTGTGAATGAAGTCGGTATATGTTCATGCATTTTCATCCTTTTTGTAAATCGTGCAGACCCGTGATAGGTGGCACCTCGATAAAC